>NW_028301542.1:11462500-11560000 GCF_042242905.1 Orbicella faveolata
TAAATTGTCTGAAATTTTTTGCAAGAAAGGTATACGCTTTATAGCAATAGACTAATAGCGGCAAACGTTCATTTCATGCCATACATGTACATTCTTCGTCTCTGTCACTTACAGTTCATCTCCGGCGAATGTATACACCTCATTTATTACCAGTAAGAGTCTCAGTTGACTGGTTTCTTCCAACTGATTTCGTTCTTCATTTCAGTTAATTAGTTTCTTACAACATTAGTGTGTTACTTCATATATGAAAAACTACCTAGTTGAGATTATAAGTTGGCCAACAATGGAGACATGAATCATTGTAATCCTCCTTATACTTTTGCTTGTGAAGGCAGCGTGGCCGAGTGGATTAGGGTGCTGGTGTTAAAATCTGGAGGTCCCGGGTTCAAGGCCTCCACCCTGCTACTAGCGGGATTTGTTTCTCGGTATTCCCGAATTCAAATCCTCGGTCACGCTTTGTAAATAGCCAACTAGTCTGCCTCCTGCTAGTTGGGATTCTTAACTATGTATCGTTTATTTGAAATATTTGTTTTCTTTGTTTCAGTGCCATACCTGTAAACTATTGAAGCTTAGTGTTTGTATACCTAAGTGCATGACCACTATAAATAAGATTTACATTTTTTTTAGACACGGTTCTGTTTGCTCACGCCCGGTAAATATATCTGACGTTACCACTCGTGAGCACTTTATTCTAGAATTATAATATTCCTAATTTATTCTATCTGAAAAAATAAGCCGCTTCCCACTTTGTTCCTGTGTAGTTATGAAGGTGAATCCATTTCGCTGAATTTTGCATTTTAAACATTATTTGGAATTAGTTTTTGTATGTAAAAATACTACCCCGTAAGTTACCAAAGAAACCAATAATCTGTAAAGACCGCGATATAAAAGACATGAACGCCAAAAGTGGCGGAATTAGTGGGTGGTTCAATTCTACCTGTTACCATGTCCCCCGGGCTTACCTCCGGGCATTTGCCATTTTTGTGTCGTACTTATTAGCGGTCTATTCCCCACCGGGACTCCACATCGGCGATGGATAAGTCGTTTTATGTACAGAGATCAAAATGTTAAGTTCTATACCAAAAGCAAAGTGCAACGTTTTTACAAATACTGGACTTTGAGTGACGAGCTGGATAACAACGGGTAAAACTGAATTTGGGGATTTTCAGTTGGCATGTCTGAGGGAATCATATATCACTGTATTCACTGTATTCCTGAAGCTGGTATTCAGCCAACACATTGTGCAGTCCTCTTCAAGAGAACTTCTTATAGAGATTGTGTTTCATAAATTCTTGACGTTTTATCGGCGATGAGACTCGTTACAAGAACCAAGGAAACATTATCCAAATGGTTTCTTATGGCAGGAACCTTGCTAATCTAAAATACTTAATATACACCCATAAAACGTTCTTGGCTTTGCAAGTGGGATGACGCGCTTTTAGACGAATAAGTATTTTACCTTTGCTTTTGCTAATCTCTCAACAATGACAGAACAGGGGAATGCCGAGTATCATGACGCTATCATTCATCAGTGTGTCCGTGAAACATGTCTCCCATTAACAGGAGTAATAAACTAGATCTAGTAAAAGATTTGTAAAAGAAAACATTGCTTTTCAGATCACTAAGGTAGTGCCACATTAAGAAGACAGCCACAGAGGCAATGCAGAGTGAATTTGTGCCAGTTCCCAAAGATTTTAAAGCTCATGTCATCGGTAGGCGAGGATATGTGATACAGGACATAGGACAGAGATCTGGGGCACAAATTTGGTCAGCAAACCCAGAGGAGGAAGGATTTACGGTCAGTGGCAATGCAGAGCAGATAGCATGTGCAAAGAGGATTATTTTGGAAAAAGTGGTAAGTTGTAAAGATAAATGTCTTCATTTTCGTATATATACCTGGACGTCATTCTAACGATTTTTCCCCTAACATTTTAAAGAAATGACTGTAACCATTTTCTTGACAGGAGGAGGTAAAAAGAGGGATCTGGGAACTAGTGGAGATTCCAGTTGAATACAAAGGTATAATAATTGGAAAAGGGGGAGCTACTCTCCGTGAGATAAGCGAGCAGACCGGGGCAGAAGTAAGTCGCAGAAAAGGGGAAGTGTATATCATTAGTGGAACAGAACATCAAAGGGAACAAGCGAAAGTGAACATAGGGATAAGATTGGTGAGAAGATCTTTTTTTATGACTTTCAATTAAGACTCTATAATGTCTCATTTTTATTCCCACATTTTGAGTGATCTGCGAAATCGATCAACAGATACGAACAGTACCCTTCATTATATTTTGGTGCAAAAAAAGTATGACTATTTTTGGGTGGACATTATCTGTTACTAGAAACACACACTTCTCCGGGGGCGGAGCTCGAGGAAAACTGTAAGCTTCAAGGAAAAATTAATGTCCGAGGTGAAATATGTACGCATATATTTTTGAAGCCAAACGAAAGCTAGAGAAGAACTTTTGTCTTATGACTGCCCCGTTAATGCGACTAAATGGTTCTTACGGCGTTTTCCTTTGTTTCCCCATAATCCGACCAGCGCAAGCATTATGAAATCTTCAACCTTTAATTTCTTTCTAAGTTCACTTTGGAAACAAATATTGGCAAATGTCACTAACGGCTGCAGAAAAAGAGGACAGGTTGCAGTAAACATACTGTTGGACATTTTCTTCCTTATAAAGGTCTAACCGATTTTTGAACAAAAATTCGTATTCCACCAGGTCCAGAGGGAATTTTTGGATTTCCCCTCCGTTATTATTATAATAATTAATTATTATTATTATTATTATTACTATTATTATTATTATTGTTATTATTATTATTATTATCATAATTTAACTATAAAAAATTGCGATAAAATATTTCTAAGCATATTTAGAAAGTTAAAAATTTGTTAAAAAACGACGACGTTTCGACGTTGAGCTGACGTCATTATCAAGTCCAAATGATAGTTGATAAAAAATGTATAAATAGTCAGTAAAACAATAGTTCAATGGATGTGTTAAAATGTTTAAAATCAAACAAAGAGTTTCGCACGGATACTACTACTACTACTACTACTACGGATTTCGTAGCAAATACTTTTGCTACGTTTCTGTGACATTTTGAACAAGTCATTCCAATTCTCAGGTTTTCTCAGTTCTATTCATTTCTGTAAACTACATTTTGCTTCCTTTTTTAACGATTTTAATACAATCGTTATTGTAAATAGTTTTGTGCTGTAAATAATTATCATGTAAAGTTTTGTTAAAGAATCTTAATGAGCCCAATAAAATTCCAATATTATTATTAGTAGTATTCGTATTCGTATTCGTATCATTATCATTATCATTATCATTATCATTGTCACTGTCATTGTCATTGTCATTGTCATTAGCAGTAGCAATAGCAGTAGCAGTAGCAGTAGCAGTAGCAGTAGCAGTAGCAGTAGCAGTAGCAGTAGCAGTAGCAGTAGCAGTAGCAGTAGCAGTAGCAGTAGCAGTAGCAGTAGCAGTAGCAGTAGTAAACCAGCCTTTTCTCATGGTGACCCGTGAAAAGATTAGCTTATACAGGAGCGAGCGGAGAGCCCATGGCCACCCCATCAATTTGATCGTAGAAATTACTCAAGAAGGAAAACTGGGTCTGGGCAGTGGCAAAGAAGAATAACTTAGTAAGATTGTCCCGCCCTAATTTGATACCTCGGTTGCCCTTCGTAATGTAGATGTCTCATCCGAAACATGTATTGTCTTCATTAAGAAATGAACTTCAAAAACATCGTGTGGTTCATCAAAGCGATATTATTATCATTATCATTATCATTTTTCAGTTTCCTCCTTTATTTTTCTTTTCCGAGTCCTGTCAGTGGCGTATTTTCCAGCTTACTTACTCATTATTCTCTTTCCTCAATTCTTGCTGGGTGACTCGAAACATCCGGAAGCGGCAGATATTGCGGATGAGAATTTATTATACGGACCCATTGATTACATTCCTCCTGGCGTTTTTGACCCGATCGACAAAAAAATGATCTTTGATGCTGCATCCAATACAATGGGCTCAGCCGGGCCGTCGGGGATGGATGTTGAGCTATATCGAAGAATCCTGCACAGAGTACGTTCATGGTGGCAGGCGAGAATTCCACGGAGGAGTTAAAAAGACAACATCAAGCTTTGAAAACTGCGTCAGTGAAATCGAGAATGAAAAGTGTTGATTCCACTCTACCCTCGAATCTGCTGCGGTCAGTTAACCAATCGAGAGACAAGGATGCGAGCTCGTGGGTGCCCCTTGTTAATCAAGGCTTGGTACTGAATAAACAAGAATTCAGAGACTCTCTGCATTTAAGAGTGATTTTCAGAGAGTGTCGAGAATCGGAAGACAGTCAGGAAAAATCGATTTTTCTTTTATTTCGCCAAAACATACCTTAAGGTGAACTTATTCAGGGAAAAATAATTTAAAGTTCCAACGATTTATTTTACGGCCAAAATTTAAGAAAGTTCGACATTTGCATATAATGGCGGTTTTCGCGGCTTACAATGTTCAGAATTTCACGCTTCTTTACGAAAACAGCGGGGGCGTAAAAACAATCTTATGAAAACAAAACTTGGCACAAATATTATTTCATTCTTATACTTTAAAATCGTGTATAAGTTTCTTGAAGTTTTGTTTGTAGCTTTTTAACGAAGGGTATTTGTACAGCCGCCATTTGTGTCTCTTGGCAAGGAACAAATAAAGGCCAACTTTGACTAGTATAAATGGCCTCTGGTATATATCATTTGGTCAAAATATCTACATTTTAGGAAACCTTGGTTATTGTTTTTTTCACCCAAAAAGTTATAGCTCTGGGAATTAAAATGTTCTCCGTCAGTAAAATAAAATGTTACGACATGTAAGCGAGTTCAATCTTATGCAAATCACAAGGTTATTTTTTGGAAGTCAACGGTTTAAAACAGAAAACAACGTCTCACCGTTACCTACGTTCCTTCTGCTGCTATAGAAACGACTTTAACTTCCCAGTGTCCTTGTGAGCTGTTCTGTAAAATATTTTCAGTAAAACAGCGAGCATAAACGGCCATAAAATTCGACAAAGTCGACAATGTTTATATTTGAGATGAGACACTGAGTGGCACACACAGTCCTGGCTGTTTTCATCGTCTTGCTCAGTCGAGAGTCCTTTAAAAATATGATAGAATATACGCTTCAAACCGTGGTAAATTAGTTTCTCATATCCATATGCCTCATGTCGACTCATGAGTAAATAAATCAGTCCCCGTGCACTGAATAAACAACTCGAATGACCTCTGAGGTCAGGAGGTCACCCGATATATCGTTATGTTACTTTTCCCCGGTTTGACATTACACGCGTAAAGCCGTATTGAGGGGGGGGGGGGAGGGTGGGTACTTTGGGAATTTCTGGGTGGGGATGTGCCGCTGTGACCCTGGAACCCTTAGCCTATACCAGAGCTAGTTCAGCTGAATTTTGCTAACCTATACTAGAGTAAACTCCCCAAATCTCCCCAGCTATTGACACTGTTGAGGCTGATTTGCGTAAATTTAAACTTGCCGATTTGATTTTTTTATATTTTTGAGTGGCAATTTCTGGTTTCCTTACTCCAGATAAAACCTTCAACCAACCAGTCAGGTTTGTGAAAAATGATACCCTATTCTAGACCCAAACGCTCTGATTTACATACCCTATCCTAGAGTAAACTGCTTGAAAACCATACCCTTCACAGCGGCACATACCCATATAGCCCATATAGCCCATATATGGCAGTGCCCCCCCCCCCGGTGAACATCACGGCATTTAGTTGAATTACAGTATTCAAAATGTTTTTAAAGACATTTCGATTTAAAAAGATAATTGAAAAAGCAATATTTTGACATAATTGTTAGCTTCTAAGATATCGTTCATAGATGCATGATACCCTGACATAATTTCAACACTGGATTGATCTCTTTGATGTCGACGTGATTCATAGTTTTGCGCTTAGTAACATTTGGCACACATCTAAACGTGCGCAAAGATAAATACTCAAAAATAAGAAACCGTTTATCTGCTGGAAAAGCTGGACCGCCGAAGATAATAATATTTTAAATTCTGCACATTATTTATTCAAGTAACGTAAGCTGCCTGCTTTCAGTAACGCTTCGTGTCGCTTGGCAAAAGTGACAAACTTACTCTATGTAAATAAAGGCCTAGTTACATTTTTTTCATTCTTTTATTTTTCTAATCTGAAATTTCTGTTATATAGGCTTAAGATTTTCTTTCCAAATTTACCGTTCAATTTCTTATCCCGACCATATTTGAAGACATTCCTTCTCATTTGACTACTGTAAAACTTTACAATCACATATCTTGAGGAAGTTCAACATTTGCCTGTGTCGCTGAAGGCGTCCAAAAAAAGTGTCAGACATTTATTATTTACTTGTTGAAGTTGTACTCTTAGTAGTTTTAAGATGCACTTGTTAATACAAATCAAACATGTTTACTTCCTTATAAAGTTATTGCGATATCTATCAAGAGCAGCAAACAAAACAAAACAAAAAAAAAAGGTGGCAAAAAGAGCGTCATAAGTGATTGAAATGACTAAAACACAGAAACAGGCTGTGCCGTTTTAGTCGGCAAAGGCTGGTGATATACGAGCAGCGAGAGCAAACCTTATTTTTTTCGCGTGAGATTCGCGTTTTCAGCTCGTTCCTTTCGTGCCTCTAAATCACGCATTCACTGCCAAGGGCATTATTTATCTCCATTTATAGTCCGTATAACTGGCGATGTCTGGAGATCTGACCCGGATAGTCGCTGCTTCAAAAACAACAGGCGGTGGTGCTATCCAGTAAGATCGTTTGCCTCCTTTGACTCACATTCGATATTTTTAACTACAAATCCCTCTAGACCATGATGAATTTTCAAAATCAGGTAGCTTTCTACACGCTTTATCTCTGAAACGAAGTTGGTGACCCCCATTTTTTTTTTTTTTTTTTTTTTTTTTTTTGCATTTCTGACACAAGAAACTCATTATCTGACTGCTGTAAAAATTAAGAAAAAATCTATCCACTGGAAAATTTTCGCGCGAACGTCCTTAAGTACGGCGTTACGCGTGTAATGTCAAACCGGGGAAAAGTAACATAACGACATATCAGGTGACCTCCTGACCTCAGAGGTCATTCGAGTCGTTTATCCAGTATACGGGGACTGATTTATGAGAAACATGTTTACTACGGTTTGAAGCGTATATTTTATCATATTTTTAAAGGACTCTCGACTGAGCAAGACGATGAAAACAGCCAGGACTGTGTGTGCCACTCAGTGTCTCATCTCATATATAAACATTGTCGACTTTGTCGAATTTTATGGCCGTTCATGCTCGCTGTTTTACTGAAAATATTTTACAGAACAGCTCACAAGGACACTGGGAAGTTAAAGTCGTTTCTATAGCAGCAGAAGGAACGTAGGTAACGGTGAGTCGTTGTTTTCTGTTTTAAACCGTTGACTTCCAAAGAATAACCTTGTGATTTGCATAAGATTGAACTCGCTTACATGTCGTAACATTTTATTTTACTGACGGAGAACATTTTAATTCACAGAGCTATAACTTTTGGGTGAAAAAAACAACAACCAAGGTTTCCTAAAATGTAGATATTTTGACCAAATGATATATACCAGAGGCCATTTATACTAGTCAAAGTTGGCCTTTATTTGTTCCTTGCCAAGAGACACAAATGGCGGCTGTACAAATACCCTTCGTTAAAAAGCTACAAACAAAACTTCAAGAAACTTATACACGATTTTAAAGTATAAGAATGAAATAATATTTGTGCCAAGTTTTGTTTTCATAAGATTGTTTTTACGCCCCCGCTGTTTTCGTAAAGAAGCGTGAAATTCTGAACATTGTAAGCCGCGAAAACCGCCATTATATGCAAATGTCGAACTTTCTTAAATTTTGGCCGTAAAATAAATCGTTGGAACTTTAAATTATTTTTCCCTGAATAAGTTCACCTTAAGGTATGTTTTGGCGAAATAAAAGAAAAATCGATTTTTCGTGACTGTCTTCCGATTCTCGACACTCTCTGAAAATCACTCTTAAGGTATATAATGTGTCCCTGTCCGATTTACCAAGCAAGTGTGGTGAGAAGTATACCGTCAGCCATGCCCTGTCTTGCGAAAAGGGAGGGTTTGTGGGGCAGAGACACGAAGGCGTTCGCAACCTACTTACCTCATTTCTTGGTATGGTTTGGACCAACGTTGAAGTCGAACCACAACTACAACCTCTCGATAATGAGCGATTCCACCTCAGAAGCACGGTGACAAGTCCGGAGGCAAGACTGAACATGAAGGTGGGGAGCTTTTGGTCTCGAGGAGTTACAGCATTTTTCGATGTCAGAGTAACGCATGTTAACTCCAAGTGTAACCAGGGAAAAGCAACATCCACAATCTTGAAGGAGCAGGAGGAGGAGAAAAAGCGGAAGTACCAACACAGCGTGCTAGACGTTGAAATGGGATCTTTCACTCCCCTAGTTTTTGGAACCAACGGTGGGATGGGAGCCGATTGTAATTGCTTTCTCAAACGCCTAGCCGAGAAACTCTCAGAAAAGAGTGAGGAACCTTATCACATTACTATTACTTGGATTAGAACATTCCTTTCCTTTGAGATTTTAAGGTCGGTACACACATGTGTGAGGGGCTCCAGGACACCTTTCCACAAAATTCCACAAGGGGATTTCATTGATGACTGCCGCTTAAACGCTAGCCAAGCGTCTGTGCGCTAATTTTAGAACGTGAATAATGGCGTGAACTTGTGAATTAGTGTTTTAGGATCTTTTTAATTTTTTTATTTTCATCAAAACTTTAGTATAGGAATAGTGTTTTTTCTCTCATTATTATTATTGTTATTATTATTATTATTATTATTTTTATTGTTGTTATTATTATTATTGTTGTTATTATTATTATTATTGTTATTATTATTATCATCATATTATGATAATAATGAAAGTCTGCCGTTTAAACGCTAACCGGGCGTGTGTCTACTAATTTTTGAAAGTTGATGACGGCATGAGCTTGTGAATTAGTATTTTAGGATCTCATGATATTATATTTTCATCAAAATTTTAGTCTACGATAGTGGAATGTGTGAAGATTTGTAAATAGGTTTTCTGAGGAGATTTTAATAAAGTTCTTGTTGTTATAAATAATAATTATAATAATAATAATAATAATTTTAATAATAATAATAATGATAATAATAATGATAATAATAATTTTTAATGTTGTTTTTCAGAAGGGCCGGCCCTCAAAATAAAAACAAAAAAAATAAAAATAAAAATGATACAAAGTGATAAATGAAAGCAAGAATGAAAAGCGAAAGCTCTAAAAATTAAACACTTCGAGGCTTGTTTAAAGGGACAGTATCATATCTCATGAATTGCCTATGTGCGAGCAGTTTGAAAACGTCCGGCGACGATTTCAATCTCATGTGCGAAATTCAAAATGGCGTCGACAAGTGGAGACTACACAGTGAACGTACCTTGGCCAGTTGAACTACTTAGTGCATCTTGACCACCAAATCGTAATTTTCGAATTCTTACAAGAATCTACATTCACTTAGCTTTCTAGCGAAATATCGAACGTAGAATTCTGGGCAGATATGCTGCAGAAAATAAAGATTCTATAACAACATTTGAAAGATACACGGATCGTGTTGCAATTTGGTGGTAATTTTGGTTTAAAACGACATGGCTTTTTGTATTATTAGTATTATGGCCTCTAAATCTTAACGTATTAAACAGAATCTGCATTCACTTAGCTTTCAAATGGCGTAATTAACTTAGAAATCTTTGGAGATGTAATGGAGAAAAAAATATATGCATGAGTCGGTTAGCCCTGTGACCGGTTGGAAGATAAATGGATCGTGTGGCAGTTCAACGGAAAGTGGAGTGAAATACGGCATGACTTTTTTAGCTGTTTAACGTATTGTGGCCGGTAAATCATTACGTACTGAAGAATCTACATTCACCTTGCTTTAAAATGACGCGGTTAACTTAAAAATCTGTGGAGATGCAGTGGAGAAAAAACATTATTTACATGAGCCGATTAGCACTGGTGAATTTATGAAGTTGTCTTGATCACGCTGCGACCGGCCGGAAACACGGCATGAGTTATCAGTTATTTTTAAAACAACTCAAAAAGACCTCAAAATAACTTAGTTTTGATAAAACTGCTTTCCCTTAGCTACAAAATAACACATTACGTTAAAAATCCCCTTTAAAAACAAATATTTCAGCCGATATGAAAAAGCAGTTATACACATGCGCAGCTCATGATGCTGTCCCTTTAATTAATCACAGTTACTTTGCTCATGTTTTTAATTCTGATTTCAAGACTATTCCAAGCATTGTCGCATTGGGATCCTGTCCTAAAAATTCCAAAGTTGGTGGACGAAAGCGGTCTTCGAAGGTTTGAAGGTGTACACTGTAAAAGACAGTCAACGTTCAACGTATCTGGAACACGATAATGTGAGCATAGAGAATTCATCTCCGGGATCTAATGTTGCAAATGCAAACAGGCTCCAAATGACAAGAAAGTGAACAAATTTAAAGAACACCATACAGAACAACCGATACAGTACCGCAGCATTTCAACGAAAGGGAACACAAACTCACGTGCGACTTGAAACGCATACTACTCAAACTCTTTAAAGTGCACTTAACCCCCAATTTTTTTTTTTTTTTTTTTGCTAAAACGAATTTACTTGTTGTTTGAAATACTTCTGCGAAAAAATTTTTGAATTAGGTTAAATCCTCGATTTTCTTTACCCTGACGAAATCTCGAGAGTAGCATCAAAACGCCGCCATTTTGTTTCGCGACCGAGTTTGAGGAGAATGGGTCCAGCGGCTATAGATCTTTTTCACCTAAAGTCATCAAAACTAAAACGCCACGAAAGTTTCTATCCTCATCAGGCATAAGGTGATCTAAATTTATATCTGTTTACAGCTTTTCAGCTCAATAGCGTGCTTGGTTTGGAAACCCGCGCAGTTTGAAGTTCAGCGTTGTGGCGGTGCGTGACTTACCGCTCCGATCGCGTTTGTGGAAAAATATACACTTATCGAGTGATTTTTAGCCTTTTTAGGAGTTAAAGTGTTAGGAAAAGGGCTTTTGTTAATGTTTGTTGGTTCAGATCAGATAATCAGTTGCCTAGATAGCCAAAGTAAGTTCCAGATGTGTGCACTATTTTCCGGCCGCCATGTTGGTGGAGCACAAAGCTCCACCAACATGGCGGCTCCATACTAGCGGCTGCATACATTTCGACGAATATCTGAAGTTTGGCAAAACGCAGAGACCCAAAACTTGGAGAAGTGTCTTCTTTACCTATCGCCTATAACATTAAAATTTCTTGGCTTTATTCACTGAATAGTTTTCGATTTAATTTTTCGTTGCGTGACATTGAAAACCATCTATTGTGAGGTCTACTCAGGAGGGTTGAATATCTCACGTCCTCTCATTTCCTTCAGGATGGTGCAATACACATTGGAAAAGTGTGCAGAAACGCCTTCCAGAAGTGCTATCGGCTGTTGTCACAGATTTAAAGAAAGATATACTGTACAATTTACTGGCGATGATCGGTCAGTGTTACAATAAAGACGTAAATGATGGGTTAATTTTGTCGAACCGACACAAGCGAAATGATTCTGTGGGAGCCATTGAAGAACTCTCACTGGAATTTGTTCCGCAGACTTCCAAACGCTGTTTTCAAATTTTTTTGCTCAAAGCCAACCAGCAATTTGTATAAATACTACCGACAACCTATGTCTTCCAATCCCGCAGTATTTATAACATAGCCGGCAAAGTTCCGACCATATAATGATATGTAAATAGGTCGCAGCTGTACGCCGCCAACCAACACTTACTTCTCTTTCGATTTAGATAAAAGTCGAAGATTAATCGTTTAGAATTACATGATAACAAAATTGTTAGACTCAGAGTTTTTCGAACGTTTGGAAATCAGCAGTGTGGCAAACATTGTGTGCAATACTGAACTGCTGAATAGTGTCAAAAATATGACCGCATAACATTATCTGCAGACCGCTTAGGGAACACATCCTTTTCGCTTATCCGACGAATTTCAATGCAAACTTTGAGAAAAATTTACATTTGTTATTTGGAGTTACGACTTAAAACGTGTGACAATGTGAAATCGGTAATTGTATGAAATGTTTCCTTCCTCCTTGCATCCTGCAACTTCAAAAATACTGGGCCAAACAATTATACGACTTTCAATCGATCAAAACCAGTGTTTTGGTTGAGCTCTCTATAATCACAGTCAAAGTATGGGTTAGGCCAATTCTTAAATAAAACTGAGTCAAAACAAGCTTTATATCCATTGAGTTAATGGACTAAACATTGAATATAAGCTCGACCTAGTGAAAATCGAAAATCAGAGTCGTAAGCGGAGTCATAAGCTGGGCGGAATCGGAGTCAGAAGAATCGCAACGGATAATAGGAGACTACAAGACATATGTATTTTAATGTATAGGGTTAAACATAATTTGTGCCCGCAGACTGTTTGTAACATGTTTTATACTAATAGCCACACTTATAGTTTACGGCAGAGAGATTTTCATTTACCTAGATTTAACACTGTTACGTATGGAACATTCAATTCGATATCTAGACCCAAGACTATGGAGCAAACTAACAGATAAAGAAAGATCGGCGATAAATCTCAAGCACTTTCAGACCTACGTACGGAGTTTAAGACCTACATCCTAGATGGGACTTTTCTGTATATTATTTTTAGATAGTTTTAGTTAGGTGTCCCCTATTTGACACGGTAATAAAGTTATGATTATGATTATGATTATGATTATGATTATGATTATGATTATGATTATGATTATGATTATGATTATGATTATGATTATGATTATGATTATGATTATGATTATGATTATAACGTTTCCCTTTCTTCCGATTTCGTTTACGACTCCGTCGTTTATGATCCAGTGAAAACTAGATTGTCGGAGTCGGAAGCAGAAACGGAAGAACTAACCAATCACAAGGCCCGGAAACAAACGTTGTGATTGGTTTATTCTTCCGCTTCTGCTTCCGACTCCGACAATCTAGTTTTCACTGGATCGTAAGAAATGGACCCTGAACATCATAGGTCCTTCGACGTAGACGGCCTTTCTTCCTGTTTTCGACTCCTTCGTGATCGACCCTACGAATGCTGTCACAGAGCTTCATCCTCTAAACCTTTATTCCCCGATCTGCCAGTATTTGCTTTAGCAGTCCCTCTCCACAAGAAGGATATTCCCAAGTTATTTCCTCTACAACTTCATCAAGCTGACCTTCTGTTTTTTTCTGTGAGCTGCAACTGACTGAGGCCGTAACAACCCATTCTTCGATAAACAGTACTTTCTGAAACAGAAAGTAACGACGCAATGTCCTTAATATTAAAGCTGGTCCAGGGGAAAAGATGGTACTCGGATGAATGACTGGATACGGAATCGTATAATCTTTATATTGTTTTATTCGATCTATAAGGAAGATACATAAGATACATAATTCTTACAAAACCTAATAGCGAGCGATTCATGAAATTGCATGGAAAATATAATTCTCAACATTCAACGGATTACATAAACAAACGGTCACTTACTTCTGTGGCGATATCCAGTCAAACGTATTTCGGTAACAGGTCAGCAAAACGGGTCAGCAGATCGAGCAGTAAAACACTACAGGTTAGCGATGTTCAACGTAAGGTACAAAACGCTTTTATGACCTTTGTCTCTGATTTCGTGGTTTTTAAAACGTGTCATTCTAACTTAATGATCAACTTACTTAGCGATTACGCCATCGGCTGTCAATCACGCGACTAATTAAATAATCAAATGTCAATAAACGAAGTTAATATTAATCAACGAAACAAAAGCCATCCTCCAGGTACCCCTCTAAAACTCAATACATCACGATAAAACCACACCACGTAATGAAGTTATTACACCACATCATGATAAAAACGCACCACGTCAGGACTACATTACAGGACATAATGAAGAAACCACAAAACATAATGGAGTGACTACAACACATAATGAAGAAACCACACAACGTAATGAAGTAACTAGAACACATAATGAAGAAACCACACCAAATAATGATAAACAACCACATAAGAAAGTTATGGCTTTCCATAAAACACCGCGCGTGGGATCTTGTGTTTAGGTGACGAAATTACTATCCAACTGGCTTAAAGCAGTCCTCGAGTTTTCTTCCCTGCTTTTCGTTTGTCTGCTCCTCCACGTATCTTGTTACCCATTCCTAATATACAAGCAGCTAGTCCGCAAAGAAGTATTCCCCGTCGTCGCTTGAAATATTGCAAATTGCTCTCTAAGCTCTAAGCAGTGAGTTCACAGTCGTCGAAAGTGCTCGATCGAAGTCTCGATCGAAACTTCACTCTGACTCCAGTGACAAAAAAGAAATGATTTTGAAACAAAACTTGGACGTTTTTAGTCCCAAAAATATATTGGAACGATTAGTTTTGTTTTACATCTCTCGAGAAATACAGAGATCTGACTGAGGCGCTATTGTGTTTGGTTCCTGGTTAGACGTCATCAGCCACCGCCGCCCCAGACTCCCTAAACGCGGTCGCGCAACAGTTCAAGTGCGACTTTCAAAGGGCATAGAAAATCGAGCATTCAAACAAATTCAAAACTTTTTTCGCCCAAATGCTTGGAATGGCAAGTGGACTCGTTTTTGCGAAAATAATTTTTGGGGTTAGGTGCACTTTAATCGTAAAATAAGATTTAAACCGACGTAGCCGTCATGAATCACTTCATATAGACAGGATCAAAACCATGCAACCACATGATATCAACAGTCTGTCATGATCAAAAAATGTAGCAAGAATACTGAATTACACCGGTTGATATGTACTCCTATTCCAAAAATAGTTTTGTCCTCATTAGCCATTTTGATTTTGAATATCATGAGTCAAAATGAAACTTTTTAAACATCTTTTATTTACAACATTTTAGGGACATTCCGTAGATTAAATCTCCCGTCCCCCGATAAACATGTGGGTCAGTTTTACTGTCCAAGATTGTTATTGGAAAACTGATTCTGTCCTCGTTTGTTTTTGCTGTTTTTGTTATTTGTTGTAAAAATTACTCAAAAAGGCTAGGGCTTGGAATGCGTTGCTTTCAGTAAAAATGTACAGACTCGTACCTAATCGTATCTTAAGCGAAACTTTTAAGACGCAGGATTGTAAAAAGAGTATCTTATCACAGGCAGTCGATGACATAGGATATGAGACAGCTGAGGGCGAGTCAGGCAGCCACGACATTTCGCCCAATCAGCTCGATTTCCAAACTTTAGAATCAATACAAAACTGGAATACTTTCTAATTGTAGGCCGGTGCAAGACTCAGGGGTGTAGATAGTGAATTCAACAAAGTTTGTTGCTTTATTGATGGATGCAATCTTCCCGAGAACTTTGGACTTCAGCTGGAGCAAGTGTTAGAAGACGATCGCATGGTTCTTCCAGGGGCCCACAAGCAATATCGACTGAAGCCGAGTGAGGGATTTAAGTCTCAGGTCTGCATATTGCTTTCTCACTTTTTTTATATATATATGTATATATGTATATGTTGTCTACGTCAGGCTAAGTGGCTCATACCGCAAAATTTATCCGACTAACCCACCCAGAATGGGATACAAGTCCATCGCAGGGGTACTCATTGATTAGCACAGCTGGGTAGAGAGAGAGACGTAGTGAGAGAGTTTAAAAGTGCCTTGCCTAAACTAGAATACAAACACAATGGCCCCAGCCAGGGCTCGAACCCAGACTGCTCGATCCGGATTCCTGCACGCTAATCATTAGACAGCCGCGTCATCCACAATAGACGCGCATAGGTTAAACCATAGAACCTTTTTTGTAACAATACCGAGGCTTGGCCAAAATTTTGAGAACGTGATTCGAAATTAGCCAGGTTGATACCTTTCTCATCAAGTTCTAACCATTGCAATCCAGTAGCACTTTCTAATAACAATAATACTGTCAAAAGTTCAAATGAGGACTGAAACTACTTTGAAATTGACATGCGGGATACCTATAAAAATGTACCCCGCATGTCGGCCAAAACAGTCGAGAACAAAGTCAACGCAACTTGGAAAAACAGCTGCCTACAAAACGAGTCTCCTCCTTTTTGTTTGAAAAAGCTTCATCGCCTCAAACACCGACCTCCCCAGGTTCTACTCTCTGATCAAGACCCACAAGACCTGCCCAGATAATAAAATACGACCCATTGTATCTAACCAAAAGAAGATGAGGTGATCTAACACCAATGGACCAACCTAACGCATCTCATGGCTGCTCGCCAACGCCTTTAAACCAGTGTTGAAGGACGTCCCCGCACATCTAGAAAACAGCCTCGAACTCATTAAGTGCAGCCGGCGATTTCACCACCAACAAAACGCTGCCATATCCATGCACCCTGGAAGTGGTATTCCTGTAACTTCAATGCGCATCACCAACGCCACCGATAGAATTCAGAACCCGCCTCTCCAAACAGGACATAATAGATCTTCCCACGGTTACGCTAAACAACATATACTTCTCGTTCAATGGTCAGGTTTTCCGCCAAAAAAAGGCCTACCTATGGGTTCTAGCATATCAGGCATTCTGGCCATCCTATACATGGACAGACTGGAAACCATCGCCCTCTCCTCACACCTATCGATAAGCCGCTATCGAAGATATGTTGACGACATTTATCTCCAAACAACTGGTGAAAAAATGCCAGACCAATTCCATCATTCAATGAACAATCTACACCCCAAATTGAAGTTTGAAATTGAGAAACCAGAAATAACACCCAATGGCCTCTCACTGTCACTACTTGATTTCAAAGTCACTATCTCCAAAGACGGTAAAAGCTCTTTAGAGTTTTACCAAAAACAGCAAAGAAACCACTATTCTTTTACCACCAATCAACTCTACCCAAGAAAGCAAAGATCAACTTCATTCGCAATGAGCGGAAACGCATCGAAGATAAATGCTCTGCAAAAACGACAAGCACAAAGCACCAAAACATGTTTGACGACATCCTCCGTCTTAATGGTTATCCAGAGAACATTATAGACTAAACAATGCACCCCAAGAGCCATCAAAAAGACTCTCGACCTCTCAATACAGAATGGTCGTACCTGAATTCCGAACGGCTCAACTACAGGATCACTAGCATTTTCCGAAAAGAGGGCATACCAGGACGTGTCACGCACAAATCATACACCCTCAGACGAGCTCTCTCCTCCAACACCACGGAGCGGACATGTACTAGAGAGAACTGCCCCATCTCCAGCACCAAATTGTGCTCACTAAGAAAGGCTGTTTTTCAAGTCACGTGCAACAACTGCAACCAACATTACATCGGGAGCACTGCACGTTTAATTCAACGTGACGATCGTGTAAGAGAACACCTCAATAATGAAAACTCCTTCGTAAAGAAACACATCTCCACATGCCAAAACTAAGTCTTCAAAGGCTTTGAAATCAAGACCGTTATATTGTACTGGAAAATGACCCCGCAAATCAACGCCTACTCGAAGCATTTTACATACGAAAATGGAAACCTACCCTCAACTCCCAAAAGGAATGCAGCGAATTCGCGGACCTTTTGTTCCAATGACTATTTCAGCATATCTAGAGAGACTCTTTGTACAATGACACTCGCCCACCAGACCATTTTACTCGTTTCTTATTCATAGTTGTATCTTATTATTTGTTTTATACATTTCGCATTCCCATTTTTTTCTTTACAATTGTACATGTGTATAAGCCTTACGCGGAATATTTTTCTTAATCGTGATGATGCCGTGGATCGGCGAAAGTTTGGATTTTAAAATATTTTAACATCAGTTTCACAGTAGTTTCAGGCCTTATTTGAACTTTTGTCAGTATTATTATCTAAATACTGTATTCGATTAGCTTTTCCAATTCTAGAAAAATAAAATATAAATTTGAAATATCTGAGTAAACACGCAGTTCAACTGAGCTCGAAATGCTTGATCGCATGTTATATATTACATCAATTTTCTTTGTTTAAATTACCAAACTTGTACAACGTGGCACTTCCTGAAAAATGTGGAGCTTTTGATAAGGGAAAAAAAGTTTCAAACAATAAACGTCAAAGTAATTAAAAAAATAAAAATGAGATGATATGGAAATTTGAAATAATTCTTCGCGGAAGAAAAACACTTCTCGAGTGAAACCCTCGCACGTGATTTTTGGCAAAGTTTCAGTTAAAAACCGATAACAAAGCCATCGATGGATCGAATTATACCACCACCTTTGTTGCAAACCAAATAGTCTTTAATTTGGAGCACTTGTTCGACTCCGAACGCGAAAGATCAGTTTATCGCTTTGGAAACCATTCTGTTTCCAATGGTGGGCCCTCTCGCGAAATACCCTGGTCAGCTGAATTACCACCCAAAAATTGTTTACGACCCATCGACTGACTGACTGTCTGCCTAACGGACCGAGCGACCCAGCTAACTCCTATAACTCATCCCAGCTACACTACGCTAGCTATCATTCGTTAAAAATGAACATTCTTTTTTGAGTGTATCACTTGACGTGTTTTACACGTCAAGTGATACAAGTGTTACATGTAGATTTTAAAAAAGCTACATGTAACGTAATTTGCTCAGGAGTGCGTTTTTTTTTTTAAATAACAGACAAGGACATTTGCTTGTGATGAGATATTGATCACCAAAAAGCACGTCAGGGGAGTGTTCAATAAAGTCCCATCTTATCTCTCATCTTTCAACTGTTTACATAAACTTTATTGAAAAAAAATCGATCCCTCTGAGGCAGAGTGTAACTAGAGCGCTGAAGCGGAAATCATTTCAAAAGCGGAACCCAGTGATTGTAGTAACTTTGTGTAGTAATGAGGCCTTCCAAGGGGTTTGAACGACAAGCGACATTGCGTCAAAATGTGGCGACAATTTGTTACCAAAGTACCGACAGCCGCCAGAAGTTGACATGAAAGGGGCGACAATCCATTTTTCATTTCGACAAAGCGACAACTGCACTTTTTTCTTTGACGGCGACATGACTGTCGTGACCTGACAAGGCCAGCGTGACTCTTTTGGAGCTCTATTGTTTGCGTTTATGGTAGATCAGTTGCACAAATATTAACAAAAACAAACCATTACTCAACACTCTTTACAAAGAGTAAAGAATTAAGAGTTGTATGTTAACTAGTCAGTCTCTTATTACATCCCGTAAAACAAAGAACTCAATAAGAGAAAGGAACAGAGGTCGTCAACGTCACCCGTTGCGCTTGTTACGATCCCGAGTCACGCGCCAGAGATTGTCGTCATTATTGACCTTTATTAGGGTATTCAGGTTATTTTAGGTGATCTAAGGTCGGGTGAGAGTCCGCCAATTGTTTGCCATGGGCAAACATAAGAAAGACAAGAAAAAGACCAACAAGAAGAGTAGAAAGAAGGAAAGGGTGGAAAAGAGTTACAGAAAGAAAGACAGGAAAGGTGAGTTTGCGCTTTTCATAGTTATTCGGTTTTCACGGTCTTAAATATTTAGCTTTGTTGACCATTGTTTGGCAATCCTTTTTTATAATATGCATGATCGTATCGGATAGATAAAGCATTAAGTCATTAAGTTTATAAGGCGATCAGCGAACATGAGCGAGCTAGAAACTTGCACTGCACTCTGTGTACACGTGGACAGATGACATTGATTTTGGAGCGTCTTTTTGCTTCTCGATATTCTTTATTTATTTCTCAGCACACTGATCTCTCAGCCTTGACTTGGTGCAGTGTTTGGCAGTTTATTTTTCCAATCACAGCCCATTATGCTATTGACGATTCATCATAAAATTATGAAGCATCTACGGCGAACAGCGAGTTCGGATCAGTTCGCAGCCTACGGTCTGTGTGAGTGTACACCGACTGTGCACTGGAAATAAAGTTTATTTTTCGCCTTTTGACGAATACGTTTACACAGAATGCTATATTAATGATTACCATTGCTGTCATTGATAATAAATTATGGAGACAAAATTGAAATACTTGCAAGCCCCCATACTTATCCAGTCTATCCTGGACGTTCAGACTCATTCATGTTCATTTAGATGGTCATGAGCAGTGTACAAGCGTGCAAACTGCTTGTGGTAAAGACGGGAATGACATGTTCCACCGTAATGGTCCGTAATGCTCACAGCAAGATGACAAGGCCATGGTGACCGGGATAGCAAAATCAAATGAAGATAAAAAAAAAATAATCGACCTTTTTTAAACGTTAGGCGTCAAAATGGTTAATGTTAAGACTTCTAGCCATGAAATCAAAATCTCTTTGTGTGTCTTGCTTTCTGTAAAGTTTTATAGTTCTAAGCGCCTATACTCAATTCTGTTAAGGCGCAAATTCGAAATATGTCGTTGTCGTTGTCGTTGTCGCAAATTCGTAGTCCACTCAGACTGGACTTGTAGTTTTTGTTACTATACGCTTTTCGGGAGTTTTCGTTGTACATTTAACTATCACGCTGGATTAGGAAAAGATTGTTGTTGCCAGAAGTTCACAATTACTAGAAGTCTACACCTGACCTTATCTAGCAATGGGGCGCATGCGTGTGTGTTTTACTTTATAATCATCCCGCTTAAAATATATTTATTCATAAATGTGTCGGTCGCGGGGTACAGTTGAAGTCGTCATAGCATTTAGCCCCAAGTCCCATTAACATAGATGTAGACCTCTGGAATATTGAACTTTTGTTGATGGTTATTATCGAAAATAGAGTTTTACAAAAATATTAAACATTTTATTTAAAATTGGAGGTTATAGCGCCGAAATAACCCTAAATCGTCACACGTATACTCGTCAAAATTAGTACGTTAAGATTACGAGCGGCCTTATTTTAGAGAAACGTCAGAGACAAATTTTTCTAGCGACAACGTCATATGAATTTGTACAGAAAAACAACAGCGACAATTTCCTCCGCTGGTTAGGCGACAAAGGTACACAGAAGGATGCGACAAGGCGACAAGACTAGCCCCCTTGGAAGGCCTCAGTAATAGTAACTTTATTTTAACACGGTATGCAAGCAAACTTCACAATTATTAAGACTTGAAAACACTAAACACTACCTAACAAGTTAAATACTAGTAATCCCTGGTAGTAATAAAATCAATGAACTAGCTGCTTCACAAGGACGCCGTGTAAATATCTGAAAATTACTGAATGACCTCACTTCAGACGGTATGATTTTATCAAAGGGTCGCTGCATTTGCTGAGATATAAGGTTTCTGAGCCTGCAACGTTCTTGTGGCTTTAGGCCTGCCAATGCTTTAACTTTTGTCAAATAAGATAATCAAACATTGTAAATGTACTTTTGCATAGGAATCGTTCCTCTCTAACAATAATGACCCAAGCTATCTGGTAGAACTTGCGCGTGCGGCTTTGGAATCACTCCATATGCTCAAACGTGAAAGAGAAGCAAACGGTTCTTTAGAAGCTGACATGTGGTGTCATTTTGGAGCAGCCATTATCCGAGGAGCTAGTGAAGGTAACTTGCGTTTTATCGTGTCATAATCAGGTGAAACAATGCGATCCACATTTCCTTGCAAGCTGTAGAACACGTCAGAAAGTGAACCGATGTTACTTGAAGATACCTCTATACATGGCTAACTTGTCGCACAACAAATTGGCCAGTAGAGATAAGAGCATTAGGTTGACCGGACTTGTGTGTGAGTACTGTCTTGAATATTTTCAAGCAACTTTGCTACGGACCATTCCTTTCCATGTTTTCCCTTTTTAACTTCCCTAGTTTAGTGATGTCTCCCTATCCAAATCAGATTTAAAGCTGGCTTGCACATTGCATAATTTGGGATATGAAATTATGCACAAGTATCGAATTTATACTGTGGTTCTAATGTATTAACTCGAATATGTGATTACTAACGAGCGAGAAATGTTCTTACAGTGGTTATATTAAGCTGTGTGCCAACTAATGGCAGTTGTCTGGCTTCTTTGTGCTCTAGTGCAAAGAATATTTTTACCAAGACAATATCAGGAATAAAAAGACGCTTCCTGTATATTGAGTAATTTCTTTTAATGCATCAGGCCTCTTGCGTGAACTTGAAATATAGATTTAAATTCAAATTTTTTTCGAGGTTCATCTGTTACAAGCTACAGTCCTGATTGCCATAGCCGAGTTAATAAAGATGTATTTATCTTTCACAGAGGAAGCTTCTGAGAGAGAGTGGAGCATTAACGAAGCAACCGGAAAGTTTCAGCCATCAGCGGAAAAAAAATATTGGAGAGTTGCATTTAATGAAGGAGTGGATTTTGTCGAAGATATCTTCAAAGGAAATTTTGAAAAGGCATCTGAAGAAAATACTGAATATGTTGCTAGATATGATTTAACATTTTTATCACCACGTGGTTATCAATTAAGGTGCAAGGTAAGTTAACCGGCATCTGGAAACATATGGAACGTTTTCCTTTAAAATCCCTGCTTTGTTTCCATCGAAGTGGGCCTCCTGCAAACTATTTTTTAGAAGAATGTGACAAACACATCAGGCAGTGCATGAATGACACTAATGGCGCCCAATTTACTAAGGACAGTACAAGGGTTAGTGATGTATATAGTATACTCGTTTTGTATGCGCTGTTATATTTATTCGCGAAAAAGCGCCTCTGAGTCCTAGATAATATACCAGACGGGTAACACTGGATGGTGATGTGTTAGGAAGAAGTGAATTGATTACCATGATTTTACAGGTGTGGGTAGCAAAGGAAGACGTCAAGAAAAAGCTGGAGGAGATACCAATCCCGTTTAGTGACGTCAAGAACATCCTGGAAGATATTCACTTTAAGGATGAACTAACACGGTCACGATGTCGAGGATGGCTTGTTTTTCCATCTCGAAGATATTTACAGGCCGACATTTTATTTCCGGGGTGCGAATTTGATTGTAGACTTACCATTCGCGGAAGGTCAGGTGGGTTTGCTGAAGTAATTTTTTCATCAAGTATATCATTATATTATAATCCACCAAGTATTTTCGTTTGTACGCGATTGGTCGAAATGCGTCACGTGACTGAATATACCCTCTCTGTGTGATATTCCCCAACTTTCAGACCCCGCATGTTGCGAAAAAATTTAAAAGGATAATAAACAAAATAGGGCCCTATTCAGTGACTTTGAAAATACGTTCAGATATTTGTCCTGGAACAATACCTGTTCCTCGAAGCTCACAGTTTTATCGAGCTGCGCCCTCGGAAAATTGTTCGCTTCGCGGAACAGATCATGTCGCGGGCAAATATCCAAGTATATTTTCGCGCCAAATGGAGGCTATTATTTATATAGGTAACTAATACAGGCAAATAATAGCGGAGCTCCTGCGAGCCGAAGGCGCCCAAGCGGAGCCCCATACTTAAGAACATTTGATTATTAATCGAGCTAAAAATTCGTGGTTGTCACGTGGCTGTCCGTACGTACGTCCGGACGCCACTTGAACTGCGCGTGCGCGAACTGAGCCACATACCTTGAAAAATAAATCAGAGCATTGCAGAGTAAAGTAAAGACAAAATAAGCAAGTAAAATAAAAGAGGAGATAACGATTCACTACCTGTAGTTTCTTAATACGTGATAATTCGAGACCATAAATTTAAAGGCAAAGGGACTTGGGAAAGGAAGGAAAACGGTGAAATGCATATGGCCTAATACCCACTGGTGGGAAGCCGTGTTGTTTTGGCGGGAAATCGCATTTCCAAGGTCGGAGAAAGGAAAGTTTCAAAACGACTTTTTTAATGGCCATTGAGCCAGTCTGAAGTTTAAAACTTGAGAAAAGACATAAGTGCACTGTGAAGCTCCGCTTTAAGCTTGGCTAAATCTATATATTATAGCCTCTACAATGTGCAAGCTTTACAAGAATTAAAGAGTATTTCTGTCTGAAAACGTATTGTATATAACAGTGTTATGGTTGTAAGGTCCAGTTCAGACGCTGAACTTTTCATGAGCCGAATTTAATTCGAATTTGGACCGACCCAAATTATCAAAAGTACGCCTTTTGATTCAGACGTCGAACTTAATTCGCCGAACTTAATTTTGTTTGAGCCAAAACACATCTAAATGTCAGCGGTTTTGAGGCAAAGTGTAAACTGCTTGTAAAATACGTTATTGCATTAGGTTCGGCACATGAAAAGTTCGACGTCTGAATCAAAGCCGTTCCAAAGCCAAAATTCTCGGCCGAGCCACGCGGGAAGAACGGCTGAGCCGTTCCAAATTCAAATACCTGTTCTTTACTGTGATTCTAGCCTGCAGAACAGGCGGATTAGCGGGGCAGCGAGCGAGATGCGATACACGAGGGCGGAGCGCGACCACGAGCGCGAAGCGCGAGACGAAAGCAATCCGCCTGTAACCATTGTTTATGCTCTACCGCCCTCTTGAAATGATTGGCATGAAAGATTGAGAGAGAATAATAACAATTAAATTCATTGGCGCGAAAGAATGTCTCAAGTAACAATTTTCAAATGTATACATGACTCAAAACAGTCAACAGACGTGATCATCTAAATTTAGCTAAATTTAAATCATGTGGTGCCAGAACGAACAAAGGAGGTTTAAACCTAAACATCGTGCTCAGATGACGAAAAGCTCGAACAAATTCAGGATGGAAGAAACAAAACTTTGACGACACAGAAGGGATCTCTAAGATTCTCGAAGTCACACTACGACAGTCTCTGGCGACGCCGGACAAAGCTAAATATGATCCGTGGTATTAAATAAACAAGCCACATAGCTTAACACAGTTTTAATCTAACAACCGGGCCCGGCATCGCAATATGGAATGCAAGTAATCAACATGATCACCGACTTTTTCCCTCTAGAGCGAATAATTAAAAAGAGATACAACATACATTTCTGCAATAGAAATGAGACCAGACAAGCCACACTTTATAATTCGGCTCATCGCAAATTACAGAGGTGTCAAACTTTACTAAGCGATAGATAACAGCTGACACCATGCAGAGCTCTGACCCGTAACAGTCCAACGGCTGTATTTTACACAACAACATTAAGTGTCCTTCAGAATCAAGTGAGGAGCACAGTAAAAGGTCGAGAGGCTGCAATTTACAAGAGAATGGGAAATGTAGAAATTTCACGAGCCGTAGGAGTCCGCGTAGGCCTGTCATCCCAATTTAACACATTTTGTTTTTTCTCGCTGATGACGTCACGTGGCTTAAAGCAACCAATCAGCAAAAACCGTTTGCCAGGCGAACGGTTGGAAGAGCATAAACAATGGTACCGGTGTGACTACAGGCAGATTTTTTTTCATCTTTTTTCTTTTTTTTTTTTTCAGCAAAGATGAAGTTTTAGCAAGATTGCTTCTATATCAATCATCTATCAATTCTATTGAAGTTCATGTTTGTCACTGTCTTTTGTAAAACGTAATACATTTTTTTGCGATTTTTGCTAAAAAACGGAGGACGTAAAAGTCTTCAATTTTTAATCCTCATTTTAACAATAATTAAAATTGTTATTTTGGAAGAAAAATTCTACAAGTTAGGTTCTAAAGAATAATCACTGTACTGTTTGTTTAGAAAGTGCCGAGGCTATTGACTATGTTCCTAAAGAAGAAGTGAGACGAACATTGTCACAATATCTATCTGGACTGACCTTGACCAAAGATGATCCTTTGGGACTACGTCTACCGGAAAACGAGATACCTAAGGGATTTCACTTGATCCACAAGCGGTTCTCCAAACGAACAGTGTACACTACTAAGCCAGGATTCAGTACCATTTTATCAAAGGAATGTTCATGGCGTAGTGTCGTAGCAGAGGAAAGATCCAGAGAATCGGTAATAATTTGGAATAAAGGCTCAAACACCGGCGACAAAATGTAACGAAGTTAGCGAACTTAGTAATGATGACTGCGCCAGCGAGAACAACACTGAGTAAAATATGAATTGACATTACATCTTTACAATTATATCGATCTCTTCAGTGTATCTACTAGTTCTAGGTCTGCCGGTTAAGCTCTGTATGTAAAGACAGCCTTAAATTCCAAATCAGAAAATATGAAAAATTAGTCGAAGTAAGCATGGCTCCCGTTCTGCCCCTTTTAAAAAAAAAAACAAGTGCAGAATTTTGTTGTCTCGTCAACGTATAGAACCATATGCATTGGGAGCGCTCAATATACATTTGCTTTGCCGTCCTGGTTTGCTTCCATGTTATTGTTAATCGACCTAATCTTCCTCGAGGACACGTGTTTCTTTTCTTTCCCCGAGTTCGTCCGGCGTGCTTGGCGACTGCTTTGGATATCTCCTTCTCCTGGATCCCTGAGGATCCAGTCGAGGGAACGGTACGCACGGATGATGTTGTTCTCCGGCGGTGTTGCAAAGCGTTTTCTCAATTTATTTTAATTTTCTTCCCTTGATATTTTTAGATAATAGCGAACCATTGTTATCATAACATATAACGTAAAATGAAAACTGAAGTTAGACGATTTTTAACTTCGACACATACTGCTAGTTCAAGGCAACCGGTTAAATTACCAATCCTAAAAATGTTGCAATCAAGGTGTAGTTTTAAGTTTGAAAACTTGAAGTCTAGCGGAATTAGTAAAAGCTATGACTCAGGTTAAACCATTTCCATTTATTTTAACCGAGTTTGCTCGCCAAGGAACAGGGGATGGCGCGATGTGGGGTGTTATATACAGGTCAACATGAGATTTACATGTACAGTTGCCCAGTGCCGATAGTAACTGTGAATTTGCATTAACATCACAAGACTGATCAAAATACTTACCTTTCACACGTCTATCAAAATCACCATCAAATGACATTGTTTTCGGTTGATGTAAAATACGTTCGTTATGCTTGTACCCAAATACCGTTCATCACCTTACATTTATATTTTCTCCTCTTTTCATTGCAGACTGACCTTCATTTACATTGTGATGAGTGGGACAAACTGCTCAGTAGCGGGCAATGGGAACCAAAGATTATAATTCAGAAACTGCCTCAGTTTCTTCAGTTTGTAAAGGAAGTTCAAGGCTTTGTTGTTCGTGAGATGCAAAGAAACAGACTAAAAGGTGAAATAAGAAAAGTTTTTTCAACTTTCAACTGAACGCTGTAACTTACTTGGTGTTTAAGCTATATTATAACCCAATTATAAGATGCTACGCACGCTGTGATTTCGGAAAACGTTTTGCAACGGTAAAACGCGGAAGGTCGTAGCATTGTCTCAGATACTCGTCTGGTAAAATCTTTTTGGTTGATCTGCCAGATGATGAAACAGAACATCAGAGTTTCTGGAACTAGACTCCATAAGAACACTCATCCGAGGAAAGAACATGACATATTTCAAAACTGCTAAGGTATTTAGCAGAAGAAAGAAAGATGTTCACAACCGAAGAAAGATGTTCACAACCACGTGTTTCAAAGTATCTTCCAGTTTCACCAACAGGGCAGGCATTACAGCCCATATAGAAAAACCTATACACAAGGCCCCGTACTGGGGAAGGGACCGATGTAGGTTAATTTAAAAAATTATCATTTTCTTTCCTCGGATGAATGCTTTTTCTCACCAGCTAATAATTAATTTATGTTTTTGTACAGCTCCTTCAGAGATTCTTGCGCGGGGTCCTTTAGCTTTGGAAGCTTATAATAATGCCCTGGCTGAAGGAAAAACGTGTGTCAAGAGGGTGCCCTTGATGTTGATTGGACAAGACCGATCAGGGAAAACCAGCTTGAAGAAGTCATTGAAAGGGATAGTTTTCAATCCAGAAGAAGATAGCACTGTCGGCATTGATGTGGATCGATATCATTTCAAAATCATGAGAGAGATTTGGTTGGCAGGAAAAAAAGATGAAGAGTCAACGTCTGATGCAGAGGCCATTTCTTTTGAGAATAACGCAGCACGGTTGGTCGCTGAAAGATTAATGGAGGTAGACAGCGCTATTGGGAGTGCAAGAAGAGCTGGTGTTGACTCAGGAGAATTTGAGATAGCTGATATGCTGATGGAAACACATCTCCACGAGTCATTAACAGGTCCAGAGCCAATTGAGCCATCATCTGGAGATCTTACACCTATCGACACAATACACGAGCCTGTTAGACCAGCAGGGGAAGTAACTGATTCAACAGAACTGACTCCAGGAGAAGATGCTCTTGTCGCAACACAAGTACAAAAGTCACATTTTGAAGAGATTGCTGTTAGAACTGCAAAGCTACTTCAAAATGGCTTGGTAGAAAATAGCGATGAAATCCATTCAATTATGTGGGACTTTGCAGGACAGTCGGTTTTCTATGTGACACACCCACTCTTTCTCACAGCAAGAGCAATCTACTTGCTGGTCTATGACCTCAGCCAAAATCCACATGACATAGCCAAACCTGCCGTAAAGCAAGGAGTCTACAACACATTTCAAGATAGCTTTAATCTAAAAACCAATTTGGATTATTTGGATTTTTGGATGACTTCTGTGGCTTCCTTAGCCAGTCAGGATAAAGATGACGATGAAGACCATAAATCTGAGGTGTTACCAAAGAAGCTTCCAGCAGTTTTCTTAGTGTGCACTCATGCTGATAAACCTTACAGCGGTTGCGATTCATTTGAACTCGCCAAAGAGATATTTGGGACGCTTAAGAATAAGCCATACGGTCCTCAGTTGTCTGACGTATTTGTCGTTGATAACACAAAGTCAGGTAGTGAATTCGAATGTCTAGAAGTTGTGCGCTTGCGGGAGGTAGTACTTGATGTTGCCAAGGAGTTACCGCACGTAAATGAAGTTATTCCAATTAAATGGTTAAGATACGAGAAATGTCTTCAAACTCTGAAGAATGAAAGGCACCATTGTATCTCTCTCGCGCAAGCAAAACATCTGGCGTCCAAGATGTGCATCATTAACAAAGACAGTGAGTTCTTAACATTGTTGAACTTTTTGCATGATCTACGACTTTTAATTCACTTTGATGACACACCAGAGCTGAATGATGTGGTGGTCTTGGATCCTCAGTGGCTGATTGACGTCTTCAAGAAGGTAATTACAGTCAGGCCCTATCATTGGAAAGAGAAGCCATACGTTGATCTATGGTGTAAACTTGAGAGAGAAGGAATCCTAGAGGAAAAGCTGTTAAAATATGTTTGGAGTTCTCTGATTCCACAGACAGAAACGTACGAATGTCTTATTGCAATAATGGAAAAATTCAGCTTACTCTGCCCCTTGCCCTTGCATATAGATGGTTCGAGCAGGAAGCAGTATCTGGTGCCATCTATGTTGAAGTCACATCCACCAAACGCGATCAGTGATTTGGTTGCATCCGCACAAATTCCATCTCTTTTTCTTAAATTTGAAACTGGCCAAGTTCCTGCAGGCTTCTTTCCCCGGCTTGTTCTGGAGTTCTTTCAATGGTGTATTGACAGATTTCCGCGGCAAGAACCTCCACAACTCTTCAACGGGTTTGCGAGATTTTACATCCTTGAAGGAGAAGGCCGCTCTGTGGTCCTACTTTGTCACTCTTTGTCGATCGAGCTTCTTATCCTTACCAGTAATGAAACTTTGGACACTTCTGATGGGAACTTGGCTTGTGCTGTTCGTACCCAGCTTGCTTCGATGATTAAATGCATGCAAAACAAGTTCTTTTGGGTGAGGAACGTTGTATGTGAGCTGAATTTCTTATGCCCAGTTTGTTGTCCAGGACGTGAAGTCAGCTACTGCCGAAATCACCACGCAGAAGGCTGCAAGCAAGAAGAATGTCTTCACTTTTTTCGAGATTCTAAACTAGCCACTGGTGATATACAGGTCTTCTGCAGCAGATCCGCCACTGCCCAAGATAACCGAGTTTCGATCGCACACTTTGCGCCTTGGTTTCTATCTGAGCATGACAAGGTGAGCAGGGGTGTTAACGTTGTGCATTAAGTTAAAAGGTTCTAAGGAGTTATATTGGATATACGTATTTTACCGGATTAGGGGACAGAGTGTTTATAGCTACGCAAATACCTTAACGACTTCTCAGAAAAGAGCTATAAACTTAATCCTTTAATTCTCTTCAGCAGAGTCAACGATGCCCATTTAATGTTGAATGTGGCTTTTCAAATGGCATCAAAGAACTTTCAATCAACGTTGAACATCCTTATGATATGATAGGTGACCATAGCAACAGCATCCCCTTGAAACCTTCTTAAATTGAATATAACCGGATTATGGTCAAAAAAGGAGTTGGATGACCACCATTCTTGATCGCTTTTTATTTCACACTTCGCAAAGGGATAGGATAGGGATCTTGAAAGACATTAAATTTCGAAAGCAAACTTATAAACTAAAGTCATTCTCTCTTTATTTATCAAAAGCAGGAATTGTCTGATGAACATGATGGAAGACTTCTCACTTATGTGCAAGGTCTGCTCCCTTTCTTTCATTCGGTTTACTTCTGTCTGTAATAAAATTAGTTTTCAATTTTTTATATGATATGATCTACCCCTGTATACCATCCCTGCGAACAACATACAGCTTAGACCCTTTTCTAAAAGGTTTTTGCTGTGTACATGTGTTTAAATCTAAACTAGATGAGTTGCCAGGAAGATCACCTGCGATGCCTTGTAACGTATTAGGATCCCTTCAGCCGGTTAACCAATTGGAAGCTGGAATAGCCGATGAAAGTGCCGGGGGGCTTCTTCCTTTTTTACATGGTAAGATTCTCTCTTATTTCTTGTTCGTACCTCTCTAGAGATTCCATGTCTTTGGTCTCCTAAAATGTTTTTCATTCCTTTGCCTTATAGAAAAATTTTCTTTAAGTTTAGAGCTACCTTTTTTAAACGTCTCTGTCATTTTCACCAGATGATTCTCTAAATGTTTTCTTTTTGTGCATTTTAAATCTACAGGTCATTGCGACACATCCCTTGCATTACCTCGGGAAGTTCTTACAACTCTTCAGTCACAATTGTGCCATCCCGAAGATGTAGTAGATACACTACTACAGAATCTCCAGCTGGAATACACGTCACTGGAACATCCAGAGCCTGAGACCAGGAAGTGGGTCCGTTGCCTGGCAAGGAATGCAAACAATTCAAACAGACTAGATGTGGTGAAACACTTGAGACAGATTACACCTGCAGGAACCACTGGTAGGTGTGACACTGGCATTGTTGGTGATGATGATGATGATGATGACGATGACGATGACGATGACGATGACGATGACGATGACGATGACGATGACGATGATGATGATGATGGTGGTGGTGGTGGTGGTGGTGGTGGTGGCGGTGGTGATGGTGATGGTGATGATGACGACCATTGACAATTGATGGCGATTGACCGTTATTTTGGGTGTTCCTCTCTGATAGGTTTTGTTTTCTAAATGTTTATGTGCATGCTTATCTACTTACGTATGACCTTGGGTTTGAGTTTGGGCTTGGACCTATGTTTATGATTGTGCTTTTATATTTTTGCCCAAAGTGTGAATCATTCTTTGGTGTCGTTTTGCTTTTGTTTCCTGTCTTTTAGGGGAGGGAAAGATAATTTCTTTAACTCTACTGAAATATTGCAATGTAACACGTTTCTTGACATATTAAGTTCATTTATACCGACGTCTTGGAAGTGACGACAGGATAGATCAGAAAATTGCGCCTTGTCTCCGCTTTAGAAAGGATGCATACCGAACATGAAAGGAAAGCAGTCGCTTTCCAACATGGTCCTCGAACAATTAGATGGTTTACAATTTTCAAGGAAGGACAGAGCAATTGTTTGAACAACGTAACAGAAGGAGAAGCCTGATCTTATTTAACAAGATTTAGAGACCTTGTCATTATATGTAACATGCTAAAGAACAATCTTGACTCAGGATAATAATTACAGAATAAAAACTGAATTGCAAGGAAGGATAGAACAGGAAAGAAAGGAGGAGGGTGGGGGAATGGGAATGGTCCGATGAAGTGGTCGAAATTATTGGGAAGGTTGAATCACGTCACACCGCGCTGTGACGTTATCTGTAAGACCGATTACTAGCAAAAAAACGAATCATAACATGTGCGGTTTATATTTTTACTTCGTACTTTTCAAAGCGCTTTCATCGCATTTTCCAAGCCACTCAGTTGTGGTGACGCTACGTATTTGGTAAAATACTTACATCTTATTCTTTTCCAGGTCCATTGTTATCTGAAACTCTTGCTGTTCGAAATATTCCTTTTCAACAGAGAAGAGCGATAACCATTTCTTTGAGTGGTAAGGTTATAAGGATTGCCTTTTTTCAATTTCAAAAGTCTTAATCACGCTCTTTTCACATTGAGAGAATAACTTCGCCATATGTTTCGACGGCTTAATCATTGAAAGAGAATAAAACTGTCGCTTTAGTGGTGAAACACTTTATTTAGTATTATTGATTTGGCATTTGGGTTAGGGATTCGAAAATTTCAACTCTCAACAGTCTTCCTGACGTAAATTGGTTGATTTATTCACTTTAATCGTGTTTCGTATAGGCAGAGACGAGTGGAAGCAGGTTGCAGAGAAACTGGGCCTAACTCAATACGAAATTCATTTCCTTGACATTCGCACACGGAACCCAGCTGATGAGATGCTAGGTCATGTTACAAGGCGCTTTCACGTAACTGTTGGAGATCTTTATGATTTGTTAATCGCCTGTGAGTTACCTGTAATAGCCGACCTTCTGTAAAAAATTAACTAGTGTTTGGATACAGATTTGTAGGAATCAGTTCTTTGAGACTCATGATAGCATATCCACAAAATTGCATTTTCTGTTAAGATGCAGTTTGCTTTGTTTGCGCAGTAGAGGTTTGGTATCCGTCACGAAACTTCCATTAGTTCTCTCATATGGAGTCAGTTGAATTTCCTGAGATTACCAACGTGACTTTCTTTGGAATTTACTTGGATGAAAAGTTTTCCCTTTGCTACATTTTACAGGTAAATGAAACCTTTCATTTTATTAATGTAACTGCGAAATGAAAGCACTCGAAGAACTACCAAGCTCGACATGATAGGGAATCGACAGGGTTAGACCGCCTCAAGCACAATTTATGTGAATGCTTTCGAAATGAAATAAAAAGCAAGTTAAAAGGATGCGTTTTCCAATTGTTGCATAACGTGTATGGTGTGGGGGCTTGAAAGTGCTGGTGATCCTACGCCGAAATGTCACAATTGGTGTGATGGAAAAACTCTGCACATATGAGTGGAGTTTTACACATGTTGTTATTAAAGCAACAAAAAACAGCAAATAAAAAAGAAAAAAAAAGGAAAAAAAGAGCAGAGTGAACGGCGAAGTGCTCTGTCAATCCGAAGCCTCTTCATCCACATGGTCATTTGTCGGGCATTTGAAAATTTTTTCTGCCCGAAGGTCGGGCATTTATTTTTACAGATCCGCCCGGCCGGGGGATGGGGCAGTGCCAAACTCAATTATATATTTAAGTTTTTGAAATACGTAAATCTTTTGTTGTTCATTTCCAAATTTCCCGATATCGCGTATTTAACGTTGGAGGCCTACACTTTTCAAGCGAACCCAAGCCCAACTCTCACCCCCAGATGTGCAAAAATTTGCAATGTTACTTCTTTGTGCGCACCAAGGATCCGCCCGGCCGGGGGATGGGGCAGTGCCAAACTCAATTATATATTTAAGTTTTTGAAATACGTAAATATTTTGTTGCTCATTTCCAAATTTCCCGATATCGCGTATTTAACGTTGGAGGCCTACACTTTTCAAGCGAACCCAAGCCCAACTCTCACCCCCAGATGTGCAAAAATTTGCAATGTTACTTCTTTGGGCGCACCAAGGGTGGTGGAAAGTAGCCTTGACAGATTTGCAGGGCAAAACCGCTGGTGTAATTATTAGTCAATTAGAGTATTGATTGCACTTGAAAGTGCGATCGCAGAATCCAATCTAATCATTTAATCTAATCCGTTTAATCAAAAATTAAAAAAATGATTGCAGAATAATTACAATGATAACAAAGCTGTCTTATAGCTTGTCACTGGTATTCAAGCATAGAAATATGGGCATAAAGTCCCCGACAAAATAGAATGCCAGTTTACATATTGTTAAGTTTTGTTACTTTCCGAGGTGCACTGCTTATGAAAACCTTGACAATTGATACAGTTATTAAGATTCATTTATTTGTGAACAGTTGCTTCCATCGTCAATCAGGAACATACGATCAGGAAAATAAAGCTTTGACCTTGTCCCATGCGATGGGTCGGGTAGTTGAAGTCTCCCCGAAGCTCAGCGGAGGACATCTGTACAAATAAGCTAGCCTCACTTTGAAGAATATGACAGATGCCCGGGGGTGGGAGTATGAGGGTCAGAGGGTGGTGTTATGAGACGGAGCCATTAGGTAGCCATGTTTCCGGCCCTAACCTCGATCACTGCACATATTACGTATTACACGTGCACAACACTGCTCGTTAGAAATCAGCATTTCCCTTCATAAAATATATGCAAGATAAGGCTCTACAAACTACTTTTGATTAGCTAATTATGGTCATGTTAATTTCATCAGCCTCGTGCGGGTGATGAGAAATGTGGCTGTTTTGCAGTTGACTTGAAAATAGGGACCTAAATAGGGACGACGACCGGAAGTAAAATTTCCCCTTACCGCGCTACTGCGAATGCTAGACTCGTCGTCCACGTGAAGTTTAGGACGTCAAAACGTCAGGTTTGCCGTCCTGAACGAACGTGAGTATTAATCTATTTACGCCGTGTTTCTGAGGCAGAAAATGTAAATTAAACTATTGAAATGAAAGTTTGTTATTTATTTAACCTCTTTGCTTTGTATTAACTAGATTTTACGGCGAGTTTGGTGTAGAAATCGTTGGTGATAAGATTATTTTGGGTTTGTCGATTTGTCCGTTGTTGAATTTCCTTGTCAGCAAAAGTAGAAAATTAAATGAATTCAAAAATTGAAACTGAAATGACTCTCTGTTTCATTTTCTTCTGGTTCCTATCTACATGTAGGCTTTCGCTTATGTTTTTAGGATAGAATTTTATACCGTGAAGGTCGTTTTAGATAATATCAGGCCGAAAATTCGGCATCATTCATCTCTTCGAATGAAAACCTGATGTGAGAAATCGGGATTTTTCGACGTCAAATCCTCATGTAGGACTGAGAATTTGTTGTCGTCGATAGTACCGTTTTCGTAGCTCAAGAGAAACAGGTCTTGGAACTCGTGAAAGGAAGACATGGCAAAATTTTTAGATGGTTTTAGGTCGATGGTTACAAGATCTCAGTTCTGTTTACATGTACTCGCACTTGGTTTTCACGCCGTGAACGACGTCCTCGACCTAGTCCTACCACAGTTTTATTCGTCGTCGTCGTCCCATTCGTCGTCAGTGCTTAAGGTCCCTAATATCTAGATGAAGTTGACTTGATCAGAGATCTAGAGGACATGGAGGGTGATGTGGAATTCGTGACAGAGAGGTTGGTAGGATGAAATAGGGCGAGGAGTGGAGCTAGCAACGAGTACCTTACCTTATCTCCATAACATTTCCATTTCCTAAGCAAGGAAATGGAATTTTATTTCAGACACCCATGCAAGAACAAATCCCTCGGGTGCCGTGCGCTTGATAGTTATAAATTTTAACAAATGTTTAAAAATGAGGGGAATTTAGCGAGTGCTTTCATCAAGTAACTTAGCAGTTAAAAATATTTCCCTTGAGCAGAAAAGCAGCTGAACGTTAACCACCAGGTTTTATGTTGTCATTTCCAAAAAAAAAATTAATTTTCAAACAAAATGTGAGTCTCCGTTAGCAACGTTTTTAAGACCGAGGAGAGAGAGTGGTGAGAGTGAACTGGTACCGATATACTTCCCGGAAGTGTTTCCGGTTTTCTTGTTGTGGACGCGCGTTGCTGGAATATTATTATTCCGAATCGTTTCTTTATTTGAATGAATGATAGTAGCAAGAAAGTAAAGATCTAACACTGTAAACATATTTGAACTGATGGGAAGTTCCGGCTGGAATCGACATCGACGGCGATCGAGTGACTCAAAAGAACGGTAGGAAGTAACTTTTAATTTGGTGATAAGACTTATTTAAAAATGTTCTTTAGCTTAAGTGCTCCATGCTGAAGGCCAAAATTGTCTGTGCTATCAACAATTAACCCTTATTTATTGTTACCTTGAATTCTTATTTACATTTCCAAGTCATGTGCATGCAGCATTCGTGCTCGCCTGCTTAAAGAAAGGTTTAGTTTGCTGAAGCTTGAAATCAATGTTTACAATGTTTTTGACGCGCCTAGACAAAATCCATGTTTTTAATTTATATTTTTAACAATTCCCCAATACCTCAGTGCTTAACTTTTTTTTACATTCGGTTAAGCTACTATCTCGTCCAACAATTCACAGTCCAAGGAGTAATGAAGTGGATTAACTAGACACAAAGCGGCTGTTTGTGTCAACTGGAGAGGGAAGTAAATTCCTTACATCGGCAACATTGCAATTAATTTGTGTCTCTTCTAGTATGGTTTAATTTGAAAACATGACTTAGCATAACGTATTTGAAGCAACTTATGAAAGAGATATGTATATATTTTCTCTAACCTGGGTTTGAGACAGCCTGAGGAGTTGTATTTGTTTAATAAGAGCTCCTAAAAAAGCAAACTTGTAAAACTAGTTGCGTTCACGTAGTGTAACGCAATCCTAATCCAGTGACCCCACACAGCAGGGGCAAATTTAATACATCGTGAGTACATGCATGCAATCATGATTCGAGTGTGTATGATTTCTGCAAAGCTACATGTAGTTTGACCCACTAGCCTTTGACAACAAGTAACCACAGCCTGCATCATCAGGAAAGAATGTTTTGTAGCTCGGTGTCGGCAAATGGCCATGAGTTGTGGTGACCCCGGGGGGGGGGGGGGGGCACTGCCATATATGGGCTATGTAGGTATGTGCCGCTGTGAAGGGTACGGTTTTCAAGCAGTTTACTCTAGGATAGGGTATGTAAATCAGAGCGTTTGGGTCTAGAATAGGGTATCATTTTTCACAAAACTGACTGGTTGGTTGAAGGTTTTATCTGGAGTGAGGAAACCAGAAATTGCCACTCAAAAATATAAAAAAAATCAAATCGGCAAGTTTAAATTTACGCAAATCAGCCTCAACAGTGTCAATAGATGGGGGGATTTGGGGAGTTTACTCTAGTATAGGTTAGCAAAATTCAGCTGAACTAGCTCTGGTATAGGCTAAGGGTTCCAGGGTCACAGCGGCACATCCCCACGCAGAAATTCCCAAAGTACCCCCCCCCCCTCCCCGGGGTGGTAACACAGTGGCAGATCCAGACCTTGAGCTAAGAGGGGGGCCCGGTTTTGTTTTACTTGCCCTGCCCGCTTTTCTTCCTTCTGTCATTTCTTCTTCTTTTATCCAAAATAGGTGGTGGGGGGGGACCCGGACCCCTCCCCTAGATCCGCCACTGTAACAGAACAAACGATTCTTCTGTGTAGCTCAGCAAATGGCCATGATGATGCTCAGATCTGTGGTCAGAAACTAACGTAGCACAACAAATTCGTTGTGGCCATAATTGGTTGTCAGAAAACAAACTTTCCATGTTGTGTTAAACTTGCCAAAAGGTCGTGTTTGTGGTCAGAATGGTTAATTCACCTTTTCCATTTGTGAAAATAAGATGTAAATTCGAGCAACGTAAACAAATACAAACACAAAATTTAAAAACACTTGGCGACACGCTGTCTTGCAGGCTCACTGGTCAAAACTTTATTTTCTCAAGAAAGGTTTTTACAAGTGTTGGTGATCTGAAATTGAATTCTAAGTGTTGCCAATAATTCAAATGCCTTTCCTGGAAAATATTTGTCCAGTACAATACAACTGATACTTAGGGCCTGTTTACAAGGAGAGAGGGTTACCTTAGCAAGCAGGTTACCCTAACACTCACACATTTCCTTTTTGTTTCTTTGTCATGTTTACAAGGCAGCTAGGGTTACCCACATGGGTAGGTTACTTTATCTGTGTACTAGTGGGTTAACTTTTTCCCTTGTTAAAACACTCCAGGAATGTTACCTGGGTTAACTTTCTAATTGTTTCCAGACCCTTTGAGTATAACCATGCATTAAGTTGTCCTGGGTTGTTAGGGTTACCCTACCCTGCACTGCTCTAATCTTTGATTACTACTAGTATATAGATTTAGCCAGGCCTGATCCGGGTTGTTCAGAGCCCAATTAAGCTAACCCAGGATAAGCGAGAATTTAGATTTGAGACTGAGTTTACCAGAGGACAAGGCAGGGGTGATACATGCCATCTCTCCTTTTTGCATGAAACTTTGCCAGATTGAAGGTACTACCCAACAACTCTAAAAGACAAAGTTGGCCGGCTTTGGGATTTTTCCGTTAGGAATTAGACCACCACCCCCCCCCCCCCCCCCGTTTTTTTGCCCAAAATCTCAAAAATGTCACTAAAATAAGCATCAAATTTAGACACCACTCCTGCTTACAGAATACATTGATTTTTACTGGTATTTCACACAAATAAAGATTGGACCTATCTTAGTTCACACAAAGAGTTTCAAGTCATTTGAAGTGACAGGTGCTAATCAAGGATTGTCATTTCCTACCCATGTCACGCAACATTTAGCTATAAGGCAAATTAGCTCAAATTCTGACTCAAATATTGCTTAAATCCAACTTCCTTAATCAAAACTAATTTCAGCACCGTTTAGAGTCACCCTTAGCCTGATGAAATCAAGAATAAAATCTGTTATTTTTTGGTAACAAAAGCTGTTCAAACAACATGACAAGAAACTAGTTTTCACAAAGAGACAAGGGCGAAATCTAACAATATTAGATATTATAGAATCAGTGTATCAAAGTTATTTCTATGTAAATGTCATTAACAAAGTCTTTGAATATTATTTAGGGCAGTGGAAGCTCAATGAATACAAAACTCTTTGCAATATCCCTTAACCCTCGGGCATTCAAGGGGGTTGAGTGGGTGGATGCCATCCCCCCCAATAAGGTTTTTTCAACATTTTGAAAAGACGATTTAATCTAAGGGGCTGAAACTTTGAGTAGCTGTTCGTTCATCCTTCGCGAAGATTTGACATGTCAATTGTGTGTCCATCATTTTTACCTCATGGTATGTATATCATACCATGAGGTATAGTGATGGTTGGATTGGTCACTCCATTCCCGTTAGACAATTAATTTATGTATTAAATCCGCATTAAACATGAATTAAACACGTTTCCCCTGTTTCCCATACTAGGTTTGGTTTTGTCCACAAAGTCGCGTCATTGTTTTATGTTCATATATGTGGGGGGAGGGGGTGGGACAAAGGCGGTAGTACATGTTTACAAAATGGCGTCTGTTGTGTCGAGCCCGACGCAAAAATTGTCAAGGCGAGTTTTCCTTCCTTTCGTTCCATCTTTGATCAAAATACACGTTTGAAGACCTCACAAAGGAACAGGAAATGTGCTCAAGAAAGCTCGAGTGGAAATAAATGGGTTTAAAGTCTTAAAAGTTGCGATGTCTCTAAGATACATTTGGACGACGAGGAATAGAATGCACAAAACGAACTATTCGGAATGAATGCTTTATGGTCTGAGGAAAAAGGTAAGCTGCCCTCCTTCAACTGTATTGCATTTGAATTTTCTAAAAATACTCGCAGAACGTATGATTTAAAGTTAAATGCGCTTTTAATATTTCGCAATTCGCAAGGAAGCTGTTCGGAAAATGACACATGACAAAGGACATCGATGAAGCTTTCGTCAAGTTCCACTCTCGCTGGGACTTAAATGCCACCACTGTGATAAGCTATGGAGATTGAACACAACTGCCAAACAAACGCTAATGCCAAACAATATACGCCAAATAACAAATACCATAACAAATACAAAATATCAAACAACAAACAAATGCCAAACAGATGATCTGTTACCTGAATACCTACACCAAGGTCGGGAGCAAATGATTATCGAAGGTAATCCTACAATACCCGAGCAGTTTGAAAATCAAAATAAAATACCAGTTCAGTTGTCAAGTAATTGTCAGTACAGAAATGCAGATAAAAATGTGAATGTACGGAATTCTAGAGCTACCATTTGTTGAAAGCTGAACTTTCTAGACTAGCCGTTTTGTACTAGAGATCTGACGTGACATTGCGTGACAAGCCGAACATTCTAGATAAGTCGTTTTGTATTGCCTTGTAACCCGGATGTGACGTTGCATGAATTGTTGTACCCCCCTATTGGGGTTGTAGAAACATGTGCTCGAAGAATAAATATGGAGTCCAAACACCATTATCTCCCATCCTCAGTTTAGAATGACGAGTGAAAGAGAACCCTCCAGAATTTCTTACAAAATGTTACCAGACTTTCTAATGGCCAAAAAAAAAAAAATGTCGGTGAAATTATACAGAAAGAAATTAATGTCATGAAATCCCCCAAGCTGAAGGCTATGTTGTGTGGATACCATCGTTGTCATTTCGTAGAACGATATAGAATTCAAAATTCATGATTTTCTCCAAGAAGTATTTCATTGGACAAAGTTTAAGCTTGTGTATTTTTTGAACAAGGACTCCAAAGCATAAAAACTTGCCTGTGTTTTGTATGATAGCTGAAGGTAATATTTTCAGAAAATTAAGGCAGCTCCAAATGAAAACGTATCATTTTTTGAGCAGAATCATATCATTGAGTAGAGATTTGGTGTCAAATCCTGGTCCAGCAAATGAGTGTTGCAAATCAGTACCTTTTATATCACCCACAAATTCTGTCTGTTTATTAAAATTCAGATTGTTTCAGCTAGGCAGAACTGCACTTGATGTTGGAGGAGGTGGTGATTGCTTTTTTAAGGCTCTATCACATCGACTCTATGAAAATCCTAATAGTCATTTCTATGTGTGCAGTGTTGGCATTCAGTATTTAGTGAACCACCTGAACAATTTATAGAAAGTAAAACTGAGCATTCTTGGCAAGGTTATTTGGAAAGAATGTCATGTCAAGGAACATGGGCTGATGCTATCATAATTCAAGCTGTTGCCAATTGTCTTTATTTATCAATTCATATTGCTGAATCAAATCCAACTTTTTCTCCAGTTACTGTTGTTGAACCAGTGAATGTTACAAATGCCCTAAACATTTACACTGGACACCTAGATGAATTCCATTATGTTTCCATAGTAGAAAACAGAACAATGGAGATAAGAAACAACAGCAAACAAACAAAAAATGCAGAAGAAAACAAACGAGTTGATGACGGTGAAAAACGTAAGGCTTACAGAAGAAAATACATGAGAGAATACAAGAAAGACAGAAGAGCTGATGATAACTTTAGAATAAATGAGAATCAAACACGAGTACAAGGCTGCAACATTAATAGCAAAACATCTAGGAACAAGAAACACCAGGCTGCTAAAAGAAGAAAATTGAACCCAGAACATGTCAGAGAAACTGAGCAGTGCTCCCTCAGAAAACGAAAAGCAGAGAACCCGCAGCACATAAGGCAAATAACCAAACAGTCGGTAAGAAAAAGACAAAAGGCTGAGGCTCTGGCAAGTGTACCGCAACTAACATGCAGCAGTCATGAGTTTCAGCCACAGGAAAACAAATGCGATGCAATTTCTATGATAAATTTGTTTTACCAAAAATTTGCATGTGGCCCAGAATATGTATGCACTTGTTGTGACCAATAATGTGGTCCAAGTGCCCTGTAGTGAAATGTGATCCAAACAAATATAGGGCATGTTCACTAGACACTGTTGAGTCCTGTCTTACTGGTTTTAAAAGTGTCAATGACACTGAATGGATCTCCATGACTTGCAAAAAAAAAAAAGTCTAAAAAAAGTCTAAAAAAGCAGTTGTCTAACTTGCAATCAAAAAAGGTCTAAAGCAAGGCAGGTTACCCAGCTGTTCTAAAGCCAATAAGATTGGTTTTCCTTATAAGCCTAATGTATTGAATTTCACATCACCAGAAGAGCGACTAATATCACCTCGTACTGACCTTTTATGCAAATCCGTGAACTACCTAGGGGTGGTCAATTGTCTATTCATGGAAACATTGTCAATATGCCAAGTGATGTAAATTCAACTGTTCATTGTCTCCCAGGGCCAATAGGTGAATCACAGACCATTCCAATAAAACTTAAAAGGCGACTTGGTTACTAGCATCACTATCAGTTTCAGAATGTCAGACCTAAGAAAGTATTAGATGCAGCCAAATATCTTGTAGACACTAGTGAATTATTTAAAACTGAAGGCATAAAAGTGCAAAATTCATGGGTAGATGGCATAACTTCACAATCAAGCACCCATGAAGAGTGGGGTGAGTTTTGTTCAAAACCCTAACACATTCAGTGCTGATGTGCAAACTAATGAAATTGTCACAAATCGTCAAAACAATATTTGCACTGCTGATGTTCATAATCCAGACAGAGAAAAAGACACTGAAGGATTATGTTTCCTGTCAAAATGTTATTTATATTAGATGAAGACCTTATTTCTATAAACATGCTCAACTAATGGCTGCTTATTAACATGATGCACTTTTCAACTAAAACACCTTACAAATAGAACACTTCTTAGTTCCAAAAGAGGCAAAGGACAGCACTTCATAAAATAATTACCACATACCATGAGGTAGCTCGAAGGAGCCTTTGATTTACATTTCCTTAGCAACTGCTAGTTTCATGTGGGTTTGGCCAAAAGTCAACTTTTTTGACACAATTCTGTATTTTTTCCAGTTTTCTTCATGAAGTTTCAGAAATTCACCAATTTGTACATTTCATATGTATTCTGGCTTGATTTTCTATCAATTTCAGTTATTTCTTGGCTTTTAAAGAAAAAAAAGGAAAATCCAAGATGGTGGATCCAAGATGGTAGGTCAAATGACGTCATTTGATATTATGTGACGTCACAACCAACGAATATGTCATCATTTTGTAGCACAAGTTCAGTGCTATCTAATCAATGTAAGTTTAGTTCACTGTGCCTTAAGTGAACAAAAACCCAAGGGGGTTCCATCCACTTTCCCCTTGTGCCACGGTGGGAATACGAATTACATGTAGCTTGTACGTCCAAGGGTTAAATGACAGTGCAAAACACCTCAATTCTATTCATACAATCTAAATATGGGAATGAACGGCCATGATGTTTAAATTCTAAAACACTGAATAGTTGGATGAGAGTTTTTCTCGGCATATCTTGCTTTTTAGATTACTCTTGAAACCCTGCTTAATCATCACAGGTCAAATACTTTATCTTGCAATTGATTATTGTCAACTCTTCCTTTACACTCGGCATACAAACTCGTCGATCCTGAGAAGTATTCTTTGCTAAAATTATTGTTTGCCCTCATTCCGAGATCACAAAACCTCCAAAATATTGATTTTTGCTGCATCAGGCATGCAAGTGAGTCCTGGTAAACACGTGTACAATCAGTTGAACTGTAAGGTAAGCTTTAGCTAGCTTTTATGAAAATGCGTTTTTCTTCTCAAAGTTCCTATACTGAGTTAACCGCAGATAAAATTTATACCTCAAAGATGTTAGCACAAAACACTGTAAATAATTGCATGTCTGCGAGTAAGAAGATGTGTGAAAAAAAATTCTGAGGAAAAATTGAGCCTTGAGAAGATCTGGTAGCTGAGATTATCTGAAACCTAGGGTCCAAGTGAGCAGACATGACAACATACACGGCACCAGTGCCTTAGGTTTAGCAAGGTTTGGCCCTGGTTGAACTTTTTGAATTTTTCTAGGCACTCAAGAAGCTTGGGTGGCTCTCGGCTACTGTTTTCTTTTCTGCTCAGTAACCTCCTGTGGACATGCATAGCTCCATAGCGCTGTGAAATAAGTAATGTTTTTTTTTTCTGGTCACAAGACTGTATTACATATTCTACATGGTGGATGGTAAAGTAGCTGTCAAGTAGTACTGTCTTCGTATTGCAAGCCTGGTCAAGATCTATTCTGCTTCATTTTGAGACAGACCCTTATCAGCCTGGTGTATGGCTAGTCAGCCACTTCTGTACATCACAGACAACATGCTAGAGTACTGGGCTATTTGGTCTGCAGCAAGCTACTCTTCTTTGCTGGACATTTTCCTGCCACTACTGTCTTGCAGAGTCTTATCTTACTGCACTCATCCACTACATTTTCATCCTGTCCCCTCATCTTCCAGGAATGTTCTTTTCGCATACGTGTTCACTTTCTCAGAAAAGCGTTCAGTTCCTCTTCATGGTGTTTTCAGAGCCATCCCTTTGAGATTTCTCGTGTGGATCATAATCACAAAAGGACATTTGGGATTTTAACCCATTTTATCTTGACGCTGTCCATGCCGTTTCTCTCTCTAACCTCGTTAAGTGTTTACCCGCATACACGTGTCTCTGCAGACTGCAAAAGACTGGTATGTTTTTGTGAATCCCTCCCCAGGGTGGGAGGAATACACTCTCGTAGCTTTGACAACTTGGAACTCTTCTTAAATAGATTGTGAAGTCCTAGACCATAGTTAATAGAGGTAGGTAAAGTCTGCATGCAAGCCTAGTGGCTCATCAGGTCGGAGCTTATCCTGGTTTCAGTGGTATGAAGCGACTAGGAGTACTTCTACTCCCCCCTGGATGGGATGCTAGTCCATCGCAGGGTTACCCCCTAGCATTAGATTCACCGGTACCCATTTATACACCTGGGTGGAGAGAGGCACCGTGAGAGTAAAGTGTCTTGGCCAAAAACACAACACAGTGCCCCCAGCCAGGGCTCGAGCCCGGACCACTCAATCTGGCAGAGACGAGCGCCCTAACCATGAGGCCACCGCGCCTCCCACAAAGCCTCTCGTAGCTTTGACAACTTGGGACTCTTCTTCATTAGATTGCGTGGTCCTAGACCATAGCCAATAGAAGGGAATGGTTATAAAGCCCAGCAAACATCAAAGGAGCAAACAGAGATGTCAAGATTTGTGTCGGAAGGTCCACGACGGTGCGCAATCTTTTTTCTTTGTGCTCATACACTATAAATAAATTACGTAACCAAAACGTTTCTATTGGTTCTATTGTGTTTTGTGCACGGTCAAGGCCAAAAAAGAGAACAAAAACATACAACAGAGAACTTTGTTGAGTTTTGTAATAATCCCCTTCTATTAACTAATGCCTAGACTGAGGTTGTTGGAGCTGACATTTTTTCAAACTCCTGGATCTAAAAGAAGCCGTCTCTCTTGCAGTACAATTAAGGGCTGTTCTACGCATAAGTCTTCCGGACTTGAAGCTAAAACATTTTAGAGACAGGATCCCAGGCATTGTGTGCTTCATGGTCTGGCCTGACTCTTGAGTCTTAACAAAATAATTGATGCCTGGCACCCTTTAACCCACCATAGGATATCACTAGCACTTTTGATGTCGTGGGCTTCATTTATGTCACGACACGCATGGCCCTGCACTGTGACAATTCGTCTGTCACAGATGTCCTTTCCAGCCTGTGGACCACTGAAATCATATCGGACGATCTCAATGCCTGTGCACTCTCTAAGGCTGGGAGGTGAGAGGATGAGATGAGAACAAAGGTAACATCCCGAATTGTCAAGCTTTTCTTTCAAAAAAGTTACAACTGAGCAAAACATCAAAGCCATTCTTAACACTGGAGTGTGCACATCTATAAATAGAGATTGAAATCCCTTGCGCAGTGATAATAATTGAATAATAAATAATAACAACAATAATATAAATAAATATAATAAACAATAATAATAATAATAATAACAACGACAACTTACTATTAATTATCACTTGATGATATTATTTACTGCTGACCAAGGTCTTTGATTCTTGTTCCCATGCTTTCGAAGTTTATATTCACAATGTTTATTTTTATACCACTTAAGATTTACTTGCCTGCCTGATGCAGCAAGGTAAAAAAAAAATCAAAGATGTTTTTTTAACTCGATTCGCATGAAACGGATATTCATTGGGTGAGCTCAAGAGTCAATATATGAGGGAAAACAACAATTTCAGCGAATAATACTTCTCAGGATTGATGAGTTTGTATTCCGAGTGTAAAGTGAGAGTTGACAATAATCAATTGCAACATCAAGCATGTGACCTGTCCGTAGTGATCAAGCAGGGATTCAAAGGAAATCTAGAAAGTGAGATACGCCGAGAAAAACTCTAATCTAACTACTCAATGTTTTAGAATTTATAAAAGTTAGAAAAATGGCCTGGTTTCAAATTCTCAATCTGTTTGCATCTTTTTTACTTTGCAAGGTCATGGTATCCCTCATCGTAAGAACATCTAGAGCTTCATTTGACCGCCGAAGGGTACCACTCTAAAATAAACTTGACAGCATTTCTTTGAATACAGACAGCCCTAAAAGAAACCTTAACGGCTAAAATGAGTGGCCTTTCCTCCTGAAAACGTTAAAGGGAGATTTACTCCCCGAGCATCCCAGAGCTGTTCACATTGAAGTACCCCTTGCCCCTGAAATAATCCGCGGTACCAAATAAGCAATTATTTAACATTATTGCCTGGAAGGGGAACGGAAAGGGTGGTGAAGCTTCCACTGGTTGGATTCTCTTTTTAAGAGCAGTTATAGTAATGAAACTGTATTGTACTTTCGAGATCCTACTGCTGCGTTTTCACCAAATAAACTGTGGATTTCCCTTGACAGCCTTAAACCGATGACATCCCTTCCTCCTATGGCAGTAGATTTTCCTTTGTGATCAGAGTAATGACATGATCTTGGTGGTCGCCAAAACTTACCTAAAGAATGCCTATGTCTTGGACAAATAGACATTATCTCTATCTGCGATTCGGTAACCGTGAATAGACCGGCCCTCGCAAAGGCATCGCTTTAATGAGGAAAATAGTAGGAAAAAAAAAAAGCAAACGAGGAAAATGAAAAGAAAAAAATGTACTTTTTAAAATGTCGCTTTGATATCAAGAGAAAACAAGATTTTTTTCAGTATTCAAATGGTAATTTAAAAATTACTGTTTGCTTCAACCAAGAACATGTGGTGCGTGGTGCGTGATGCGTGATCGCCAAGGTGACGAGTTGTCAGTCCTAGAAATCAAAAGCAAGGCGTTCCGATGATTTCCCGATTTTTGGTTTAAAATAAGTCGCATCGAGTTCTCCAAACGTAAAAACTCAATAAATCTAATTAGGTAATATAAAGAAATTCGCTGACAAAAATTAATACACATTTCAGTTCAGTCACGAGATTTGTCATTTCTACATAAAATGTTGAATTTTCGGCTACTTACTCGAATTTTTTGCGCTTCAAAACTACGAGTGCCCACAACTTTTAATGCAGATATTTGTAGCTTAGCCTTAGTACATTACACTGATAACAGTCGTCATTCATGTAAAGGTCCCACTTTTGAAAACAAATCTGTTTGTTTGGAGGCTATGTTGGCAAAAATGCCAAAGACGTTTTTAAGAGGGTTCGGGAAAAAATCATAACTTTGCTTGTGATTAAGATAAACGAGTAGTTTTTTTTATGTCTCCTTTCCCAGATGCAATTAAATACAACTTAATGAAAAAACTATAGTCAATTATTTGGTCAACAGCCGAGCTTTGTTTGCAAAGAGCGCCCCCCAAAAATGTAATCCAGATCCAGTGTTGGGATAAATTTTGGCCACACGAGGTGGCCGCTTTATTGATTAAATTATACATAGTCAAATAAAACTAATTAGGAACGATTATTTCGTTCGTAAAGCTCTAGCAAAGGTGAGGGCACGAGAAAAACGGCAGGCCCACAATAAAATACCCAATACAAAGAAATAAAAAATATACGAGGTGGAGGAAGGGAGGAGGAGGGTTGAACTCGCAGAGTGTTAGGTCTGGAGACAAAGAGGACGAACTCGAGGAACACGCATCATCTTATAGGTCTCAATGGAAACGAGGCTATGTACTTTTCCGTCTCAACTCGTGACTATTGCCAAATAATCAATCTATTGTTAGTTAGGTCATCAGATATTCTCGTGACTATTACTCAATCCTTTTGTTACGTTGCACAAATTACACTCCATCCCCCTCCGGTTGAACCCTGCTCACTGCCATTCCTCCCTAGCTTACCTTAGTTGTTAAACTGTGATAGTTACATTTAATAATTAATAAAAGTGGGTAGGAGTCATAAACACTTTTATTTGGCGGCAAATAAATTCATTTTTTGTTCTGTGGAAAGATAAAGAATTATCTAGTAATTCTGAAAAAGTTAGGTCGTTTTATTAAACATGCGAGTTTTTATCAAGCATCGCATAACCACCAAAATTTGGGGTGTCAATTTCCGGTTTTGTGTGGTTTTCAACTTGCCTATAAAAAAAATTGGTCAGAAAAATAAAGAAAGCGAATCTTGCGAAATAAAGGCCATTTTCGTTCATTGCATATGTTGTTTGACTAATGTAGAAAAAATGAGGACAATCCATTTTCTGCCAAAATTTGAGTGGTCGGTTCTTACACGGACACACTCTTAAACTCTTCAAACAGAAATGCGAACTTATCTTCGCGGGGCCGCTCGACATAGTCGACGAGGCGAAAAAGGCGAGATTGCTGTTGTTATGGATTGGCGATAAAGGCCTCGGAATCTACATGTACAACACGAGCACGTGGGCTAACGACGGCGACAACCTGAAGATCGCTCCAGGTATGGAAGCGCTAGAGGCTTATACAAACCCCCAAAGTAATCAAATCCTCGCCAGATACCAACTTCGATGCCTAAAGCAGGGCGATAGACCACTGGAGGAATTCATCACCGAAGTGCGACTATTGTTGAAGATGGCGGATACGATCCCGCGGCCAAAGAAAATGCCCTCCGAGATACACTGGTCTTCGGCATGGCGTCTGATAAAGTACGCAAAGACGCGGTAGCACTTGGCAACGGGCTAAACTTCAAACAAGCCTACGACCTCGCAAAAGTTGAGAAAAGCTCTAAAACACAAATGAAGATAATTTCCAAAGGTGACAAGAAATCTGATCTTCATACAGTTCAAGGAGAATCCGCATACTCGACCCAAAAACCCCCACCGAGACAGAGCTCCAAACATCAAACTCCGTACGGCGCCAAAATAAAAAAGATTCAACCGGAAGAAAACCTCGTCGACTTCAGTTCAAGTCAAAAGGATGCTTCAGGTGCGGAAACGCCCACGACAGATCAGCAAGTTGCCGCGCCAAAAAATTCCAAATGCAAGCACAGTGGCAAGACTGGCCATTACCCAAGAGTGTCATGCAGCAACGCCTTCAAAAGGTTCACCAGATCGTGAGCAGTCCCGAGTACCAGGGCCAAGACATCTACCTAGTACATGTAGATGAGTACTCCTTAAGCTTTGATGACGATTATGATGTGTACACTTATGAAGAAGAATCAGAAGAAGAAACAAGTGACACTGAGCCCATCACTGTGTTCCTTGGAACCCTCACCTCAACAAAGGGCCAGCAAACCCAAGAAATATAACTAAATGCCCTTGACAGCCATCCAGACAACTTCGCCAAGGTCAAGATCAATGAACACCATGACATGAGCCTGAAAGTAGATACTGGAGCGGATGCCTGCGTAATCACTATCACAGATCTCCCTGCAGCAATGTTTTAAGAGGATATGGAGGCTCTGAGATGGAAAATATTGGTCTCCTTTAAGGACAAGTCAGCCAACATCAAATTCAACATCGTGGAAGCCCCAGGAAGCCCATCCATGCTGGGTTGCCGACAGTCGCAAGACCTGGGAATAATATCAGCAAATTTAGATGAAGTTAGTACCATTACCCCAACCAAGTAGCCCAAGCACACCATGGCCAGCTATCCAAGCCAACTGTCTTGGAAGAGTACCAGGATTGCTTCGACAAGTTAGTTTGTTTCCCGGGAGAGAAGTACCACCTTCCACCTGTTCCAGTCATTCACCCACCGTGCACTGTTCCAGTACACATATTACCCTTATACAAGGAGGAAGTTGACAAAATGATCGCAGATGACATCATCACTGCCGTGAACGAACCAACCGACAGGGTAAACTCGATTGTATGTAACATCAAAGAAACCCCACAAGGCAAAAAGAAGGTCAGACTTTGCCTCGACCCTAAAGACGTTAACAAGAATATATGTCGAGAGTTTTATTACACTCGTACCATTGATGAGCTCCTGCCGCAGCTACATGGAAAGAAGTTCTTCTCCGTCATCAATACCAAAATAAGTTATTGGCATGTAACTTTGGACCACGAATCAAGCTTGCTATGCACATTCAACACCCCCTTTGGACACGTTCTGCCTGAGAATGGAACTTGAGGCAATTTGCAATATGAAGACCCCATCAAACATGAGAGAGCTCCAGACCATCTTGGGCATGGTGACCTACCTCAACTGCTTTTCAAAATAGCATCAGTAATAGCCTGTTGATTACGTTTAGAGATAAATTAATACTCTGAAGAACTAGCATATCCTGGAATATTCCTTGGTACGAAGGCCAGAATGTAAGCAAGTACATTACAGTGATAGAGGTACGTGCAAATCAGAACTGCGATGGTAAGACAAACTTTTTTTACAAAATAAAGAAGTTGCAAATGAAAATTCTAGGGAAAGGAAGCATTGCTCTTCACCACAGGCAAGACTGATACTACGTATACTTCAAATCCCTGCAATTCTGTTCTTCTGTAAATTTTTATCAGCAATTTCATTGACTCTCACTTGAAAATTATGTTGGTAAAATGGGTGAAAAAGGGTTGTTCGATGATAAAAATCTTATTACACATTTTTTGCCCAACAGAGTACTGAACACTTGAAAATGTCCAGGGGGATATTGCACACTACAACGTCCAATAACTTACTGATGTAAATATATGACCCAAATGATACAACTGAGCACTGCTTTTGTGAGCAATTTAAGAATGTTTTGCCACTGGTACTCAGTGGTTTATACATACAGTAATCAATCTCGGCAGCCAAATTTCTTGATATTATTTTCTAGCTTCCTCGAATGCCCAACCATCCAGTGATTGAGTTGAGTCAGTATACATTACAGTATTCAATAGTACATCATACATCACATCACATCAGATCCCATTTCATCATCACTTAAGCATTCCTTTGATACTATATCCTTAATCAATTCTATTTTTATTTCCCCCAAGATCTCCGTTCACAGCATAGTTAGTGGAGGGCGTCCCGATGATACTCAATCGAGCTGGAAGAAGATGAACGTCAAAGCGCAGCGCTTTTCGCTAAATTCTGGGTGGCTAAGAAAGAATCTAATACTTACTTCATCTGCAGCTTCTCTAAACTGTTCATCAAGCTCTTCTTCTTCTTCAAAAATACCTAAAATAGCGTCAAAATCGTCTCCAATGATAAACAAATCCTTCGTGTCCGCCATATTGTTTGGGAATGAACGTTTGGCGTGTGCACGGTCAATGCCACGTGATGGTGCAATTCAACCTCAAACGCGAAAAAAAAGGCCGGCCCTTTGAAGTTTGCCGGGTTTCACAACCAGTCCCCTCCACTAACTATGTTCACAGGGAAACTGATGAACATCCATATTTGTGTCTTTATCCACAAAATTATTGACGTGAGAGCACTAGCACTGGAAGCTCCTACTTTGAATTCCAAGTGCAAAACTTTGTTCACAAAGCTGAAATAATAGAAGAAAAGCATCCAAGCCTCAAAAAAATGCAAGATAAGAGAATATTAGTAAATATTGATAATGTCCAAGAACACATAGGTAGACGAAGAGCATGCGAGGAGGTGTACACAAGTGGTTACAACAATATCTTGAATAACATCACATGCTGTTAATTAGTAACATGACAATTCCTTTTCACAGATGCCCTTTAACATTTCTCAACTTCAACAAATGTGTGGCTTCCAGGCTATATCAGTAATGGCTATCCTACAAAAAGGTGATTGTGACAGAATCAATGTTAGGGGGAAAAGGCTGATGAAGATTGATTAAGACGTTGCAGATGAAACACTTAACACATGGTAAATTTACAGATAAGAAAATCATTCAAGGCATTAGTATGTATAGGTTTAGTTATAAGACATATCTCACCACATACAATGTAGACATGTACCAGTAAACACAGTACTGTCAAAGTAAAGCAACTGGATGTGATCACAATTAGTATTGAAACAGGACACCAAGAATCATCTAGTAAAGTTGTTGCCTCAGTCATGCCAAATGGTATATACTAATTATAAATCAACTTTATACAATAGTTGTCTGATGTGTAACACAAAGATCCAGATAGCTTGATTTTCAAACAATTGATTATTCATCAAATGGCATCTATATCAATCACAAACATCTAGGATTGGGGACCTTTCTATAGCTATGCACCATTGTGCTAGGAGCTGTGCATTCCCTGGTATGCTGCATGGCAATTTGCATTCAAAAATTGTTACAGTTAATAACCAATAGGCTCTATTTATTACACGTAGATCACAAGAAGAGCTAAAAGAGTTTCATACACATGTATGTGATTAAGTTGTGCATGTTCAGTTCGAAGAACATTGGATTCAGTCTCAACATCATACACACAACTGGATCATTCCACTGCGGTACACAGTCTTCCCTCAGAACTACTCAAGAAACATCATGTTAGAAATTTAATTTCCTGATAATGAATGCTAATTTTGTCCAAATAACCATGTTAAATAAATCGTTACGTTCACTTCTTTAAGTAATCATTTCTTTGCTCTGATTGCATTAAGCATAAACTGTTAAGCAGCAGCCACATGCACGCTTTGCGAGCCTATTTTTTGTTTTTGAGTGGCTTTTGATTTTAGCCGTATGTTACGGGAGCCATTTTCGCAAAGCCTCTTTTGAAAGGCTTGGCTTGATCGTCCTTGGAGCTTCAATTTGCATGACTTAGTTCTGCAGCGTGCAGGGAAGCGAGATATCGCTTTCTCCTGAATCTCCTTGACATGTACTTGACGGTTGTAAGAATCTTCTTCGACGACGTCTTCATTATCGCCATCATCGCCATCATCGTCATCATCGTCGTGAGTGAATGTTTCACCAGACTGGCCTTCGCGGTCATCATTTCCACTTTCATTGTCTTCTCCACAACTCACAACAGGTATGATCTGTGAAGTGTGGTGTTCTGTCAGGTTCTGTTTGATGCAGTGTGTTGTTTGGTTAAAAAATGTATTTCTTATTTATTGTATTAGTTCCCATTGGGATAATCAGGCCTTTATATACCACTCCTTGTGAACATCACACCACTTGATGCCAACCAGTTAACTCGAGGCTGTTTTTTCCTTATTGTTTATATGGTTTTTTAAAATAGCGTGTGACATTGTAACCTGTATTCAGCGTGTCTCAGATTCTTGCAAATAAACTCGATCATTGCTGGCGGCTCTACTTATAGAAATGTTTTCTATTATAATAGAAATGTTTTCTATTATAATAGAAATGTTTTCTATTCGGCTGAGCGAAGCGAAATAGAATAGAACATTTTTTTATGTCCGGTGTTTGATAAGCATTGTACATTTACCTTGTGTTGTCATTAATATTCCTAATAATTAATATTCCACCGGAATTGTGGTTTACTGAAATTTTTAAGTACTTGTACAGTGTACAGGTACCTGCTGAAGGATTGGCTAATTATCTCCCATGTACATGACTTGTCTCATTAAAGGGTTCGAACTTGCCGATATAATTTGTTACGAAAAATCTTGAGACATATGCATCTATGATTTATAAGTATTACACAGTCTGATGATGAGAGGGTAAGTAAACGTTTTCTTTTTGTTTTTTTTTTTCTTTTTTGTTATTGAGTGGACCTGAAAGTAGCAACAATGCTTTTGTTGTACTTCATGATTTTCGTCATGATTTTGTTGTACTTCTAGTACTACGTGATTTAAATTTCCCCGTTACAAAGCGAGCAAAATTACTGGCAAAGCTAGCAGAATGGCAATGGCCCGTACGCCAGCGCACTGGACTAACAAAAAATGCCGGTGATCCGTGCAGGCGGTTTCTCAGTTGTCTCTCTCCCAGGCTTCTCGCGCCTTCGCCGCTCGTTATTAATTACCGCGGCTTTGGCGCTCGTTATCACGGCTTCGCCGCTTCCTTAGCGCACTCAGATTGCTTAAAAACCTCAGCCTTCGGCTTCGGCTGATAACCCCTACCTCGACCTTGATTATTCTGGATATCACAAAAACCTCTGGGCATTACAGACCATTACACTGCGCTCGGTAAGCCATGAGTTGCCTCCGTTAGCCGAGCATCAGAAACCCAAATTACCATCGCCATACGTTCTTTTAGCATAGGCCCAACGTTTAACAAACTCCTTACCATCAGTAATTTACCCGCTAATTACTTACTAGTTACACTTGATGTTTTATCATTATACTGACTAATATCCCACATAATGAAGGCATTAATGCTTGTGAGCATCTTTACGTACTTCCTGTCATAATACCATTCCTACTGGCACACTCTGTGACCTCATTCGCATCATTCCCGCCATGGATAATATCTCTTTTAATTAAAACCACGATCTTCAAATCCATGGCTCCGCCATGGGTACTAAAATGGCTCCCTCTTATGCTAACCTTTTTCTGGGTTATTTCGAAGCCAACGCTTTGGAAAATGCCCCATTTCAACCCCACACTTGGCTACGATATATCGACGATATTTTTATGACCTGGGGCCCGTTTCTCGAAAGCCCCGGAAACTTTTCAGGCCCGAAAAGCCATTTTTAGTTAATCGGTATCTAAAAACGGGGAAGTGAATAGCCTGAAACTTCTTGTTTGATGACAACATCTGATCGTATTAAGAATATGCGAATAAAACAGTTCTGTAATCAAATGGTTTGAGATTTTGCTACGGTTTTCCGGTGCGAAAACTTTTCGGGACCTTCGAGAAACAGGCGCCTGGACCGAAGGTCTGGATAACCTAAAAATTTTCATCGATTGTCTTAACATTCACTCCACCATTAAATTCACTAGTTCACACTCTTCTACTAACATACTCTCCTTGACGTTAGTGTCTCTGACTAACGACGGTAGTATATCTACTGACCTCTACACCAAACCTACAGACAAACACCAACATCTACTCTATTCATCTTGCCATCCCTTGCATACTAAAAAAGCCATTCCTTTCAGTCTACGGTTGCTTGCTTAAACATTTTATAGTCTAACATTTCAACCGACAAGGTCAATAAAAAATAACGGTACAAAAATGTCGCCTTTTATATTTATGCATTCCATGAAAATTATTTGTTATACATCCCAACTCAAATACGTTTTCCGATTGGATGAGAACGTGTCACGTGTCATGGGTCAAAACTCACTAACTCCCTAGGGCGAACAAAACTCACTAACCTCCTAGGGAAACAACAACTTGAACTTTCGACTCTCACGTTATGTCAGACGTCAATTGCATGCTAATGAGCAAGCAATTGAAGTCGAGCTACGTTTCTCACTAGAGACGACCTTCACTATATTTAAGAAAAGGGACGTATAATTGCCAAAACATATCAGATTAACGAAAAGTAAAATTGAACGCTTTGTGTCTCCAAGCTTTTAATTTGGCGCCACAAATGGGTCGCCCGCGATCGGCAACTCGCTCTTCGATCGCTGTCGCCAGTTGGGAACTAGTCGTGTCATTCACAACAAAATATGCTGTTTCTCGTCAAATCAAACCTAGAATTCTCGAGTTAGCATTAGAAGAAGGCAAAGCGACTTTAGTATTGTCTTTGTTTTTTGTTAGCTGCAAAGACTCATGATTATCTTGTCGTTTCGGTAGGACAGCTCGGTCATGACTGCCACTCGTTCTGCGGGCTCAGCCACCATATGTAAGGGCATCAAGCTAATCATTTTTTTTTTTCTATTTGTGAGTCGGGAGTTATAACAAAACACTTATGACTGTTTCCCTTGGGGCCAGTCATTAAGTGCTTAGTTTTTACTGCATGGCGGTATCTTTGCGGACTGGAAACTACCAAATTTACTGATATGATTAGCATTGGATACACTGTAGGTGTAGATTCTTCCATGTAGACCAGCATCCAGACCGTATTTTCTGTGAGCATAATTATGCTGTGAGAAGGTTACAAGGTTGCCGTATTTCCTGTGAGGTTACAAACAAAACTTTGGGTAATTTCTGTGCTAAATGGAATAGGCAACACACTTGATGTCAAAAAAGGTAAATAAAACGAAGAAACTTTGGCAAATTTAAGTTCAGCCCAAGCAATCAACACATCGGATGAAGACGCAAAACAGACCTTTTTAAAGCCCAGAAGATCTCAGACGTCAACAGCACTCATCGTAAAACGAAGAGCTACTTAAGAAATTCTCTCAGTCAATGAACTGGTTAAACTAATTGATAAATACCTGTCAGTGAGCTCGACCTTCTTTCTTCCTAATTTCTCAACCTCCCATTCGGGAGCAAAATAGCAGCATATTATACTGGATTGATTAGCAGTGAATGTTTGAGTTCGAAAAATGATGCCCTGATAGCAAGATCATTATCTTTATGTTTTACAGATCATCTTACAGCCAGCTCAAGAGTCAAAATACGGAGCCAATGGAGAGTGAATTTGTCGAGGTTTTGAGTGAGTTGAAAGGTCATGTGATTGGAAAGAGCGGGATTTTCATAAAAGGAATAATGAAGAAATCAGGAGCAAGGATCAGTTCGGAGAAGAAAGACGAAGGCTTTACAGTCAGCGGTAATGCAGACCAGCGAGCATGTGCTAAGAGTCTTATTTTAGAAAAAGTGGTAAGTTGTCTGGAAAGGAAATTGTAAATAAACCCAACATGAAATGAATCCATCATGACCTCTAATAGCCAGTTTCCTCTATTGATGCACCTTTAGGGAATCCTGGTAGTTGTATTTATCATCCTGGACTGGATATTCGTTTTGATGAACACAACTGACTAGCATGATTCCCGACAGGCGTGGTGACCTCATGGTTAGTGCGCTCGTCTCCAGATTGAGCGGTAAGGGTTCGAGCCCTGGTCGGGGGACATTGCGTTGTGTTCTTGAGCAACACTTTACTCTCACAGCGCTTCTCTCCACCCATGGACTGAATCTCATCCAGGGGAGAGTAGAAATACTCCTAGTCGCTTCATGCTACAAAAACCGGGATAAGCTCCCGTCTGATGGGCTACTTGGCTCGTATGCAGACTTTTTTCCTTACCTCCTTTTAAAGAATCGACCATTACTGTCTTTTTTGACACATTTCTGAAACGAAGTTCTTAACTGTACAAGTCAAAAGACGAACTACCAAAAGACTTTGCCACAATCTTACAAGAACCAACATGTCCACATTCACGCAGTTTTCGCCGACTGTACCATTTAACGTTTCCCCGATCCCCCACCCCCGGCTCACCATGGTTTCAAATTGCCCAACATTATATACACATAGTTTTAGCCCTGTTTGCTCCTCAGTGAAGGTGTAAACAACATTGTCAACATTGAAGAAGATAGCGCCAATGTGCACTTGTTTTGCTAAAAGATAGATTTGAAAGTTCGTTTTTTTTCTCCCCTATAGCAAGAAATTCAGAGATGGAGAACTACAACACTTTCCCCCTGTGAATTAGTGGAGATTCCAACTGAGTACAAAGGTTTAGTGATAGGTACAGGAGGAGATAATCTCCGGAATATTAGCACTAAGACAGGTGCAAAAGTGATCCGTAAAAACGGCGAGGTGTATATAGTCAGTGGAAACAAGCAACAAAGACAGCAGGTCAAACTTCACATCGGAAAATCAATCGTGAGTAACATTTCGTGTATATTCAATGTATAAATACGTATTTGAAATCCCAAAGAAGCGAGACGACACTCGGTTTTTTTTTTTCCTTTGCCATTGCCCGAAAGGATTGAGCAGCGTTTATCACCTTACAAAAAGTAGAAGTAAAATGAGTGGTAAGGCGCACATAAGACTTAAGGACGTTCGCGCGAAAATTTTCTAATTTTTTAATTCTTACTGCAGGCAGATAATGAGTTACTTGTGTCAGAAATGCAAACAAAATTGGGGGTGACCGACTTCGTATCAGAGATAAAGCATGTGGAAAACTACTCTGATTTTGAAAAATTGGCGCATGTACTTCAGCATGGTCTACACGGGTTTATAGTTAAACATATCGAGGGTGAATCAACGGAGGCTAACGATCTCAGCCATATTTTGTAGAAGTGGGTCTGTTACTTAAATTATTCCAAATGTTACCAACGTTTTCACAAAACTTAACCTTTCAAGAGGCATTTGAAACCGCCGCACAGATAAACGAAGAGCTAAAAAGAGCGGAATTCGATGATGTATTTTGCAAAACAATTCAAACTTCTAGTCGATAGATTTTCATCATTTTTTCGCTAAACGTAAAAAATCGGTAGAGAAAATGATCCATCAAAAGAAAAATAGGGGTCATCGAACGTAAAAGATCGTTAAACCCAGGCAAAGCTTTAGCAATGGCCGTCTGTCCTAACATTGTTCATTTTAGTATTACGTAGTGCGCGCTCGATGCATGACGTGGCGTGTGAATTTGCGTGCGCAGTAAGGATGCAGAGAAACAATTAGCGCGAACGTCTTTAAGTGCAGTACGGAAAGGAGGAATCAATCTAATTAGGTATGGTAACCACTAACCTTTCTGCTTAATAGGGTTACCAGTAGCACTCCCACAGTTTTTCATTCTTAATTTTTTTTTCATTATTATTATTTTATTATTTTTTTTTTTTATCATGGACACGTTTACAAGGCAGGCAGGACTGCCCTGGGTAATCCTACCTGCCTTGTAACCCCTCTGCTACGGACAACTCGACTAAAGTCAGGTAGACACTCAGAAATAGGGTGAATCAGACATTCCTGTGTAACCATTCTTTGCGCTCGTAATGTAAGATTCCTGTGAAAATAGATAGGTAGATAGATATGGTTCAGGCAACTGGCGGGTTAATCAATTTTGGCTTCGAAAGACAGGTACAAAACCGACGTTAAATTTGGTGCTGTTGATTTTGGAAATACGAGTTTAAACCACGCTGTACAAATTCAAGACACTATTTTTGTGTTACGGGAACTGAGATGCAGACCTTGGAGACTCAAGCATTTGTAGCTATTTGTGACAGACTGTTTTTAGAACTTTATTTTGTTAATGTCCGAGCCCTCAGTTCAGGCAACTCTTTTGCGTTTAAATTAAGTATGACAACAAATAACAGGCTTAAAACATTGAAGTGACAGGTTTCAGTCACCCAGAAAAATCTAAAGATGACAATGAGTGATTAAAAAGCAACCTCTAAAGCCCATTTTCAGCGAATAAGCGAACAGGTGTAACTCACAAAAATTATTTGTTAGGTCTATGATCGATAATATCACACTGTGTATATAGAGTGTGTTCATTGTCACGCAATAAAAAATAAAATCAAAAACCATTCAGAGGATAATGTCAAGAAATTTTCATATTATAGACGACAAATAAAGAGGACAGTTCTCCAAGTTTAAGGTATGTGCGTTGTCCCAAAGTTGAGTTATTCGTCGAAATGTTCCGCGCAAAATTATAGAGCCTACAAGTATGGAACCGCCATGTTGGAGGACCTCCTTGCTACTTCAATATGGCGGCCGGAGAATAGCGTCAACATCTGGAACTTACTTTGGTTATCTAGACTACTGATTATCTGAACCGAACCAAAAAACAGTTACACAAGCACTTTTCCTAATACTTTAACTCCTAAAATGGCTAAAAATCACGAGATAAGTGTATATTTTTCGACAAACGCGATGTTAGTTTTATCTCACGCACCGCCATAACTCCGAAATTCAAAATGCGCTGGTTTCCAAACGAAGGACACTATTTAGCTGGAAAGTTGTAAGCAGATATAAATTCAGTACCTCTTATGCCTGATGAGGATAAACTGACCCTTAGAGGCTCTTTAGTTTTCGATTTGAGAATTTGATGACGTCACCTGAACACACTCTATACGCCATGGGTCATATTGCATTCGTAATGCCGCCAACGGAGCAAAGCCAATGAAGTAAGAAGTGAAATCCAGCATTTGGCAACCACTTATGTCAACTCTGTTCACGCTAGCCTTCGCTAAATGACGTTAAGAAACGTAAAATACTGAAGAAACTCATAAAGAACAAAGACATCATTGTTCTAAGACTGATAAAGGTAATGGCGTTGTAGTGCTTGATAAGGTAGTCAACAATAATGTAATGGGTGATTTGTAGAGTGACCTGACTCTTAATTTAAGATTTAACATTGCCGAGGGAAAGTCAGTTACAAAGTTCTCAACCAGCTAGGTTATATGGTTTACCTAAATTACATAAATTCAAGTATTCTAGCTGTAGATTAACTGTTCCTCCTTTTAGACCTATTGTCTCCTCCATAGGCACTTATAACTACAACTAAGCAAAGTATCTTTGTCGTTTACTTGAGCCTCAGATCTCGTCAGAGTTTTGTGCTACAGATACTTTCTCTTTTGTTAGGGAAATTCAAGATTTAGATTTCAGTGAAATGTTTTTGGTCTCATATGATGTTACTTGTCTTTTTACAAAATTAATATTCCTTTCACTGAAACCATTGATTTAGCTGTCAATGCTAAATCAATGGTTACGGATATTATGGATTGATAAGTTGTGGCACTGCCAGCCAGCTGGAATTTATTAACCCCTTGTGAGCTTGGCGGATCGACAAGCAAATGTCTCGATGAGTCGAAGAATCTTCACATTCATTCTTTACACACATAGTCACACCATAGTTAACTATGATCGCACATGTAGTCTTCCAAACAGCTTTACACTACTGAGCAATGACTCGTGCAACGAGTACCAATCCCGTCGGAACGAAGGAAACTCAAAGAATATTTCAACGTATTACGTCATGGCAGTCGATACGTCGGAAAATTGATATTGGTCGTTGCCATATCGATTTGTTTTCAGCTGAGTGAGTGACAAATTGGCATATCCTGAAAAAAATCGATATTGGTCGTTGACATATCGATTATTTTTTTTTACCACAATTGCTACTAATCTCGCTGATTAGCTAATTTGCCGTTGTCGATAAGAGTCTAGACAACGCTGCTCGCGTCAATGTGTCACGCAATGCCTATTTCAGCTCGCACTCTGAAAAAAAAAAATTTTCTTTGACATTGATATTACGGTAAAAAAAAAGAACAACTCCAAAAAGTGGTTTAGCGTGGTCTGTACTCTTATCGACAACGATACGCGTCATCACTTGGCTGCGCCTCGTAAGTCCACAACATTCCTTCATTTGCACTCTCTCTTGCCTTATAACTAATTACAGACAGTATAGATAATAACATTAGAGTACTGGCTAGCAGGAATAACCATAGGGGCTAGCGGAGCTAGGCAGCCAGTTGACATCAGCGTTAAATGAAAATAAATTACAGGTCAGTAAGATAGCACAAATTCACACATAAAAAGAAAGAGAAAAAAAGAGAAAAAAAACGCTATTAGGGAAGTCTGAAATAATTAAATTTATATATGAGTATAAAATATTAATATAAGAGAAGCACACAATGCTATAGCTATGATAACTAATAATGATAGATTCTCTACATATTATATAAACTATAAAAGAACGTATTATATGGCTTAGAAAGGTGACACAATTTAACGTAAGACTAATTTACCAGATCATTAGGGAAATGATCCAATTGCAATCTAAAATAATGTGAATGTTGCGAGCGTGGCCACGTTCTTCGGTGGATTAAAACATCAGAGACAGCAACTGCAACTCAAGTTTTATTCGTACACGACGAAAACTTCTACATCACAACATGGACTCGTGTAACAACTGGTTATGGTGCAATGCATAGCCTCAACCTGGTGTTGAGCTTACAACTACTTCTGGTCTACATAAAACACTTCCGGTTTACAGTTGAGTTTGCAGTAGATAGATAGATAGATAAACTTTATTTAAACACGATAATAATTAAAGCTAAAAGCTTGTGGGGTCGTGTATTTAAATTTAACTTTGCTACAAAATTTAAAATTACGATTAAAATGTTTAGATTACAATTCCTAGATTTACAATAAAATTAATTATTTAATTAATTGCTAACTAGGACTATTACTAAGTTAATCTACTATATGATTACAATAAACTAACTAAAACTAATTGTATATAAAGTCACTATGTCTGTGGCGGGTTGTCGAAGCCGACAGGGCGTTAAAGTTAAAATCTTTAAAATAGGCTCTATTTACAACCTGCTTTCTAAGGTCGAAAAAGCTTGAAAAACTTTTATGTTGTTCGTGGTATAAAACTATGTTCCAAAGGACAGATCCCTTATATCTAAGTGAGTCTTTCATAAATCGCGAGTTAAATCGTGGTATAGAAGAAAGTGCAGTTTGAGTTTACAGTTGAGTTTCTTAACATCCCCACTCAAACACAACTCGGGGTTTACTACATCAAGTTAACCCACTAATCTATCAAGTTTAACTCTGGCTACAGGCTTGGTGAATACATCTGCAACATTATTGTCTGTTGGTATGTAGGCCAACTCAAGAACTCCATTCTGGATTTCGAGTCTTACATAGTTATATTTCACATCACTGTGTTTTGATCTTTGGTGATGTATAGGATTATTAGCTAATGCAATTTCTCCCTGGTTATCTATGTACATACAAACACTCTTACAAGGGAGACACATTAGGTCACTCGAAAGTTGTCTAAGAAACTTAGCTTCTTGAGTAGCCGTGGCTAATGCCACATACTCAGCTTCATGTAGACAATGCTACAATTGTTTGCTTTGTGCTTGTCCATGAGATCAGTGAACTTTCATTACATAACTTGAATGCATAACCACTAATACTGCGCCTATCATTAGACATAGCCCAGTCTGAATCACTGTATCCCACTAGTTTTGGTTGACTTGTCTTAACAAACTTCAAGCACCTGTTTGGAGTTCCCTTTAAATACCTTAGCACTTGCTTAGCCATCCCAAAATGTGACTTCTTTCGTTTTGACAAATGCTGGGATAAATATGTTACAGCATAACACAAATCAGGTCTAGTGCAAGTCATGAGATAGATTAAACTTCCAACAATTTCACGATACAAATTTGTTTTCATGATCACTTTCATAAGTTTCACTGGCTTTGTTTTTACCTGGTTCACATGTGACTGCTTTTGGCTTACAATCTGACATTCTGAATTTCGACAAAATTTTCTCCACATACTGATTTTGGCTCATTTCAAGACAATCACCTTTGCACTTGAACTGAATACCCAAAAACCAGGAAAGCACCCCTAGGTCTTTCATTTTGAATCTCACTATCAGGACTCTTTTGCCTCTTTCAGTACATCTGTGTTGCTACCTGCAATAATAATGTCATCAACCCACGCAATTGCAACAACATGACCACTTTCAGTGGTCTTGAAATACACGCATGGATCAGCTAGAGATTGCACAGAACCATCCTGAGCAAAATGCCCATGTAACATGTTGTTCCAGTTACGACCACTTTGCTTTAGACCATACAATGACCTTCTCAATTTACACACAAGTTTCTCCCCATTGGGACCTTTTCTGTCGTAACCTTCGGGTTGTTCCATGTATAACTCACAGTCGATGGGGGCATTCAAATAGGCTGTTTTAACGTCCATCTGATGTACTACCATACCCTTTTAAAGAGCTAACTGCATTAACATGCGAACTGAGGTTATACGGGCAGTTGGTCAAAAAGTCTCGTAATAATCTACTCCGGGGACTTGGGAGTAACCCTTGGCAACAAAACGTGCCTTGTACTTTTCTTCCCCATTCGGACCTGGTTTTATTATATAGACCCACTTTCCTCCACTGAGGTTCGACCTTCTGGTAGAGACGTGAGCTCAAATATTTCATTCTCCCATAGTGCATTAAACTCTTCATCCATGGCATCCTTCCAGTTACTGGAATCTGTGGATGAGATTGCATCTTGGTACGACTAGGGATCGTTGGTTATTCTGAAGCAAAAATCAATTGTACAGTTTGCAGCATCATCAACTGCATCATCGAGATCCTTCCCAGTTACCTAATCATCAAGGGATTTTGGTCTGACACGATCTCTGACAGGATAACGCCTTACATTGGCGACCTCATTTTCATGTATTGGCTTTTCAGGTTCTGGTTTAGCAGAATCAGGCAACAGTTCAACACTTTCATCAACATGGTCAAGCCTCTCAGTGAACTTGACACATGGGATTTTCTTGATAGTATTTTGATGTGGGTAATACACAAGAAATGGAGGGCTGGACATGTCATAGCCCACAAAAATACCTTTCTCAGTTCGAGCATCCAATTTGTTTTGTTCTGTACATATGCATAACACGCTGTACCAAATACATGCATGTTGGACAAATTGGGTTTGATACCTGTCAAACACTCATAAGGAGTTTTACCTGTTCTATGGTTGTAGCATCTGTTGCGTATATGTGCTGACGTAAGGACTGCATAAGTCCACAACTGTTTAGGCAACTCTGCTCCAATTAACAAACATCTAGCCATATCAAAGAGGGACCTCCAGGCTCTCTCGGCTGTTCCATTCTGATGGGGTGAATAGGGGGCTGATTGCTCATGTTTAATTTGATTCTTTAACATGAGGGATCTGAACTCTTCATTAAGGTCTTCACCCCCATTATCAGATCGTAATCGTTTCACTTTGCCATAGGGTGAAGTATCAGCTAAGAACTGCTCAGTTGCCCTAGTGGCATCACTCTTGTTCTTAAGGAAATATTATACTCCCAAAGCACCTGAATAGTCATCAACAAATACCATTGCATACTTGTGACCTCCCTTTGATTCTTGGGTAATAGGGCCTGCTAGGTCACTATGGACCAACTGGAGGGGAGCAGCCCGACGATCTGGCTTTCTGTTTTGATGTTGTGACATTTTTCCTTGCACACAAGTGTCACATTCAGGCTTACCTTTTGTTGTTATTTTCATCCCTTCGACTACACTCTCTAGTTTGAACACGTCATTCATGTTGCAGTGCCCTACAATTTGGTGCCAGAATTTTAGAAACTTGGATTTGTCATTGAGAATGTGAGCGGTAGCTCCAGTATCAACTAATAAAGAGTTTCTCTAGTGGAATTAAAATTGTCCACAGTTACTTTGAATGCAAATGAAGCATCCTTCTCATCACACTGACTGTCACTAACAGTATTAATAGAGTCTTTCTTAGGACATACGTCTGTGTTGTACGTCTTCGACTTGTAGTGGCTGCACCATCGGTGTCCTTTCTCCTTCTTGTCTTTGGAACGACATGCTGACGACTTAGGTCCAGGTTGACCACAGGAATAACATGTTATGGAGCTGTTTGCCGGAGGAGTTTTCTGTTTACAGTTCAGAACGATGTCTCCATCAGTTTGTGATGGAGTGCAGGATTTCTCCGTCTCCTCGTAACTCCTGAGTGCGGTCTTAAACTCGTGGAACTTCATCTTGTCGTCCTTCTCGTCGCGCTGCGAAACAATGGCTGAAAAAGTTTTGTATTCCGCAGGAAGACCTTTCAGCACCATGGCTACCAAAAGACTATCACTGACTGGCTCTCCGGCGGATTTCAGCGATGCAGCTGCAGTCTCGGCGCGTAGGACATAATCCGTAATGGACTCATCGTGCCTGTTCCGAGCGTGGCCAAGTTCGTCGGTGGATTAAAACATCAGAGACAGCAACTGGAACTCAAGTTTTATTCGTACACGAAAACTTCCACATCACAACATGGACTCGTGTAACAACTGGTTATGGTGCAATGTTTAGCCTCAACCTGGTGTTGAGTTTACAACTACTTCCGGTCTACATAAAACACTTCCGGTTTACAGTTGAGTTTGTATCTTAACAGTGAATACATATAGCTGATCATGTAACAAATAATCTTTGACAAGGTCACTTTTTACTGATTCCTTAAAGATTTTTTTACTGATTCCTAAAAGAAGGCAACCTTAGTAAATCTGTTCATTTTCTGCTGTTTCACTGCCCTACAAAAACTGGAGGCATTTTGCGCTGTTCCACCCGGAATGTGATCGTCTCACACAGACGTTCTCCCGACTTCAGTACCCAGCGCAATTGATACAATCGACCATCGGTAATTTTGTCACCAAGAAAGTTTCTGGCGATCCAATTTCTACTCGAGCACGTAACGTGAATGAAGCGCCTGTCAGAATAGTGTTATCTTTCAAGGATCAGAGATCGGCCAATTCCGCGCGAAGGCAACTTGGGGAACTAGGCCGAAAAATTGGAATTGATATTCGTCCCGTGTATACAAACCGCAAGATCGGACACGAGGTCAAACCAAAAGAAAAGAAGCCGCCTATCATTAACCAGCAACGCGTTGTTTACTACAACAAATGTGCTTTGTGTGACGCAAACTATGTCGGGTACACGCGCCGACACCTCTATCAACGTGTTGAGGAACACAAAGAATCGTCTTCAATCGGGAATCACATCAAAGAGCAGCATGGAACAGTCCCAAGTGACATATATCGTGATTTTAAGATCTTGAGAAATTTCCAAAGTAAATTCGACTGCCTGATCTACGAAATGCTCTTTATAAAGGAGCTTAAGCCAACCTTGATCAAACAGTCAGATTCAATCCGTGCAAAGTTATTTATATAGGTTTTTTTTTTATAGTATTTTATTATTTTAACACTTACACTTTAGCGTTTGTATTTACATAATTTATAGTTTGACATTCTCACGCCCTAATTTGTACTTATATATGTATATTTCATTCCTTTTTTTCTTCAACTTGAAAATGATCTCAGAGAGATCGAAACGTCGTTTTTTACCGCTAGTTTTTATTCTGAAATGTTTTTCAAAAAAAAAACTACTTATAAAGTTGATAACTTCAATAAAATCGATAAGAATAATTTATAAATCGATGCTCACAGAGTATCCCTTTATAAATTTCCGACACAATTCAGTCATTAATTTCAATTGATTTTTATCGATTACTGGGCTATTTTATCGATTCAACAGGGCGGCACTAATGACACGAGGCAGCCCAAAGGGCCTTTGATCATGTGGGCTCCAAGAGACAAAATATGATAAAAAAAAATACCGATAGAACAAATAAAAGAATTATCGTATTAATAAACAGTTTGTTTCAGTTTTGCTTTGGATAGAAAAAAATTCGAATGACAGCTTTTTACGACAACATTTTCGAAAATATATATGTCGCTACTGTCGCTAAAAAAAAATTCTTTGTAGAATTGTTTGCTTGTGTTTAAATTCATCCCAAACTAAGGAAAATTACTGTCAGGGATTTGAAGTGAGCTTAAAAGTTGAAATGATTTCAGTGGAACCGATAAACTACGTAATTCAAGTGAACGTAATTCAAGCGAAAATAAGTTTTTGCAATAAATTTATTATCGTTTGCATGTTTTATTTACCAGGTTACCTTAAAACTAGTAGGGTGACCTTACCTGACAAATTTTGCTTATAAACGCGGGCTATCCTTGAACCTCTTTCTAGGCACTGGGTACTTCAAATCACATACTTTTCACATTATAGGTTTATGTTTGAAATTGCTTTTGCTTTTTTGTTCCATCAGCCGGGAGCTCTAAATAGTTTACCCCTCGGCTCTGTGATCGTTTAACCACTTGACTCTCGTTGGCTAACATTGTCAGGTATAAATAAAGAGTTCAGTCGACCAAAATAAGAGCAAGATACACAGAAACCAGTAGAATATTTGTAGTCCTACTTGAAATAACTTTAATTAGGACTAATACGAGGCAGTCTGAAAACTTTTTGCAAGACGAATTGCGGCTGAGAGGATATAAACTCCGTTAATTTAGGCACATTTCATGGCTTACTAGTTGTCTAGGGAGAGGACAGATTCATCAGAGGAATACAAACGTCTAAAATACCGTAAAAAATGAGTCGTGTAGTCGTGTCGGACCGGCAATAACTACAATCAATTTGTTTCTGAATCTAGAACTGAAAGATGCTGCCGGATTACCAACTGAATATGATACTCAGACCATATAACTATTCGTAAACATTTGAAATGTATGTGATGTCTATGACAAAATATGTGCGTATGAAAAGAGAGCTTAAGGCTAAAAAAGCCGGTCAGTGTAAAACGAAGACTACGGACTGCGGATTGCGGACTGCGGATTGCAGACTGCAGACCGGGGTAAATGTAGACAGGGTAAATGCAGACTACAGACTACAAACAATTAATTGTATATCGTGTTGCCATTTCCATTATCGCGAGCTAACCGTAAACAAGCCAGTAATAGCCAGTGTGATATTCAGGCTAACTGAAGAGCAAGAGACTGCCAAGAGACTTTCACTCCGGTTAGCCTGAAAAACGCCCGTGTTAACCATTTTACGGACAGCTGTCGATAATACAAATGTTAACTTGATACACATCTAAAACGTATGTAGTCGGCTGCAGTAGGCGCCAGCAATGCAGCCCTGGTCTGCGCTTTACATTTTACCCTCAGTCTGTATTTTGTCTCCGGTGTGCAGTCTTCATGACGGACCGTAAAAAGCACTATCTCTACACGAGGTTTGTGTTTGTTTACGAAACAAATATTTCAGCTAAATTAGCGCATCTGTCGAGAATTGCAACCAGACAGGATGCCAAGTGATGTTGGGCGCTTTGAATCTGGAGCTAACGGAAACAAATCCAGTTGGTGGCAGGATGGAGGGCTTGTACTCATGGAAAGTGGCATATAATTAGCTACTCCTCTTCACCTTTTTACAATTGGAGTTTTCTCTCTCTTCATACATTTTTTCTTGATTTAACAATTTCGTTTAAATAACCAAACAGTACTCGGCCTCTCATCTCGAAATATAAGCAGTTTGTCGTTTTACGGGAGAACTTGCACGGATGTATTTCAATGTAAATTCGGCTTTATCAGTTTCACAGCACGTCATGGCTGACGCACGCAACAAAAACAACTGAGTAATCATCAAATAAAATCTACCCTACTGAAATCAGGCAACTGGATACACGTTATTTACTTTAATAATACTAATAATGTACTTAAATTCACTTTAATAGTTAAATGACAAAAATCAGAAAAATTTGGAAGACTCGTAGAAACCGAAATTCAGCAGCTGAATCGATCAACCTAAACCGATCCCAGCACAAACCAAGTCTTTGGCTTATTCAGGAATAACAAAAGATGCTCGATATTCTTTTCAGGTTGGAGCAAGACTTAGGGGTGAAGAAAATAAATTTAACAAAGTCTGTTGTTTCATCGATGCCTGGAACCTTACAAAGAATTCTGAACTGAAGCTGGAGCAAGTTTGGATGTGGCTTCCGGGATCGGAAGCACAATATCGACTGAAACCAGCTGAAGGATATGAAGTACAGGTTTGTATTTACCAGAATTTTCTTTCCTTTACTTTACTCTAGGGCTTTTTTTTATGGGAAAAGTTGTCCTTGGGAGGTAAGCCATCCAGTAAAAGAGCTGCCCCTTCTTACCGAGCCAAAAATGGGTCCTCCCGCGTGGTATTTTAATACCAGACTTTCCCTTGGAAGAAGAGTCACATACGACGAATTACGTGCATGAAAAAAAATTGTTGCCGTCCAGTTCATCCCACCCTCAGAAGCAAATGACTCTTCACCTATGGTCATCCTGAGATGTTTACATTAAGATGGGAGATATAGAGAAAAGTCGTCACGGATCAGTCACCCTCGACACCGAGCCACCTAACTCAAGAGCACTTTCCACCTGCACACATTTTTATGTAATTAGATTTAGCCAGTCCTAAAAGCGGGGCTCCTATAAAACACTAATTATTCACTCGACACCATTACCTTTAACCTCACCAATAAGCATTTCACCAAACCGAATTAATTGAAGAAACAAAACGAAGAAATCGCCATGAACACAGCATGCAAATCCAGTTTTCAATCATAAATTCTCCACAAAAGATGGCCGAAAAAAAAAGAACTGCTAAAGAAACATCTTCTTAGATTGATGATCATTCACGATAAAGCCAAAGCGTTTTCGTAAGAAGCAGATAAACTCCCTAAATTTCAAAGACGATAGTGTTTTTCACGCATTCTCGAAGCTCGCGAGAGTCGTAAGCAAAATGTTTTTTTGCCTTCAAGCCTAAAAAGAAGAACACATTTTTAGCAGTCTACAAAGCAGCTGTCCCTTCTTACACCCGTAGATGGGTATATTACGAACTCACAATGTGACCAGCTCTCAGTCGGCTTGATAGCTCGGTCGGTAGAACACTGCGCCGGTATCGCTGAGGTCATGGGTTCGAATGCCGTTCAGGCTGGAATTTTCTTTAGGCTTTAATTTCACAACTGCTTAAGTTGTGTGTAACTGCGATGATCAATCATGTCTTCATATCCTTCTCCGCAGTTCAAATGTATGATCATTCATATATTCTCTTGTAGTCTCAACTTTGTTTTCCTTGAGATGCTATTGGAACGCCACATGTTCTTCAATCTGATGAATTCACCTCTTGCTTTGGATTGACTGTTCTTCAGGTCTTTCATACCACCTCCTTCCTAACACACTTTCGCTCCCAAGTATGTGAACTTATCAAGGTCATCAATATCTATTTCATTGACTACAATCTTTTCTTGCTTTCTTGCGTTAATCCTCATTACTTTCGCCTTTTCTGTACTGACCTTGAGCCCCACTTGTCTGGCTTCTTCTTCCAGCTTTGTTGTTTTATTCCGAAACTGCTGTTTGGTAGAGGAAATTAGCGCTATATCATCTGCAAAGTCCAAATCATCAAGTTTCAATGTAAGCCTCCATCTAATGCCGTTCTCACCATTTCCAACTGTTCTCCTCATTACCCACTCCATTATGATCAAGAACAAGAATCCACACATATTGCATCCTTGCTTGACGCCAGTTTTTATGTCAATTCATTCGCCTATCTCCCCACCATCCACCACTGCACACTTCAAGCCATAAAACACTTTTACCATTTTCACTATTTTCTCCGGAATTTCATAGCTCCCCATAATCTCCCATAAACTTTCTCTGTGGATGGAATCGAAAGATTTTTCGAAATCTATAAAGCTCGAATACAGGGTAGCTTACCACTCGTTTACCTGTTCAATGATATTTCGTAAAGTGAAAACCTGGTCTGTTGTTCCCCTGCCTTTCCTATAACCGGCTTGTTCCTTCCTTAATCGTATGTCAACACACTTCCTTTTTCGATCTATAATAATCCTGCCAAGTATTTTCCCTACTACAGACAGCAACGTTATCCTTCTTGAGTTCTTGCATTCCTTTTTGGCAGTTTAACATTAAGTCCCTGTTTCCAAACGTCAGGATCCTTTCATGGTTCCATATTTCTATCATCAATTGATATATTTTGTCTGCTGAAAATTCTACGTTGCCATTTTTAAGTACCTTTATGGCTTCCTTAACTTCACCTAACGTTGGCTCGTTGACTGCAATCTCCTCAATTACTTCACTGAACTCGAATCCACAGTCTTGTTTATTAGTTACCGGATTTTCTGGTTCTTCTCTATTAAGCACTTCTTTAAAGTGCTCTGTCCATCTTGACTGCACTTCATCTTTTCCACTTAGGAGGTTTCCATTCTTGTCTAACACTGCTCTGCTTTACCTTGATGTCTTAGTGAGCGTCTTCACGTGCTGGTTTCTTGCGGCCTTCTCTGCCTTTTGTAATATTGTCTATCCATTTTCTTTTATCTACCTTTATCCTCCTCTTCACTTTCCTATCCTTCCTTACATATTCTGGCCTTAACTGTCTCTTAACCCTTTCTGAGGGTGTACTCAAGATCTTCTTATGAACGCAGTGAAATTAATAAAATGTCTTACAGCATAGCTTCAAATCACGAAGACTTAACAACTCTCAAGAAACTTGAGAAGTACCTTCAAAAGTTTTAGAAAAGGCGACGGCAGTTTCTACAATAAACAGGTCGCTTACCTCAATTAATTAGGTAACTGAATCAGAGTGTGCATCTTAAGGGCAGAAGCTTCCAGCAAAAGTTGTGAAGACTGAAGTGAACTAATCTTTTCCATCAATCCACGAATCAACTACTTTTTTCCCCACTGTTTACCGCTTTGTAATTTCACTAAACACACGAAACACGTTTGATTTCATCTCTTGTCGACTGGGTGAATCAGGTGGCTTTTCTTGAACTGCTTCGCAATTTGCGCGCGAATTTATTTGCAGAGGACTTCCTGCAGTGTTCTGAATAAATATTTGGGATATTTAACCTTTCTGTTTTGGTATATACTTAAACAATTATTCACCTCAGTGTTGGTGGCTGGTGGTGGATACTTACCGGGCCGCGAAGCAACGCCACTGGTGAGAAATATTGTTAATTATTTGCGCGAACGCGTGATTTGAAGATTATTTTAACCGATGGCTTTGGAGTCATTTTATCGGCGGTAGGTTTACCAGTCCTTTAGGGAAAAACGAGTTCGACTTCGAAGCAAAGCTTTACATAACCTTTTTGTTTTCTGAAGTTCTGAAAGCTGCATTAAATCCGCGATCTATTCAGAACACAGTGGAAAGGGCAGAACGCCACTGATTGTCATATCTTTAGGTATTCTTCACCAGCAAGGTTTTTATGGCTAGTGATCGTTGTACGTTTTGTAAGGAGGGAGCAAAAAATATTGCTTCACTTTCTCTGGCAATGCAATGTGACCCCTCATTTCTGGATCATTTGGATTTTTTGAGATCGTTTAGATCTTTTGGATCTTTGGGGATCTTTTTATCTGTTGGGATCAATTTCAACTTTGGAAATCTGTTATATCTTTTGTTTGTTGAAGGATCTTTTGGGATTTAGCGACGGCCCTGGAATCAAGATTGATTTTTCTTTTTAGTGTGCATTGGGCGTCGCCCTGAAAAAACAAAAATGCGCCTGCAATGTTCTTATTGCCATTACACCTCTTGTAATCTCTTGTACACTTCTTGTGTGGTAGATAGTGTCTTGAGTCCATTCAAGATTTAATTTGGCAGTTTGAAAACAATGGTTTGAAGTACTGTTGCAAGATCCCAAAAGCTCTAAAAGATCCTAAAAGATGAGATCCGTCCAGACTAATCTCCAAAGAGCCGAAAGATCCCAAAAGATCTAAAATGTCCTTGCACATAACTCACACAGACAGTAGTGTCAATCATTAATATTCCGTAGCTTCTAATGAAGATTAGGATTTTAATTAAATACTACAAAGTACTACAACCAGGTGATGCGCAATGTGTTTTTGGTCAGGAATCTGACACCACCAGCGATGACTCAAGCCATGAATTACAAATCAGGAATGACGCTTTAGAAGCGCTTCGGAAAATAAAACATAAAGAACTCACAGAAAAATTTCCAAAGGCCGACATGTGGTGTCATTTTGGAACAGGTATCATCCAAGGACCCGATGAAGGTAATTTACAGGGTAATTTTAGTTTCTTTCTTTTTTTTTTTTTTTTTTTTTTTGTTGTTGTTGTTGTTGTTGTTGTTGTTGTTGTTACTGTATTGCTGAGTATTTCACCTCTCACCTTTACAATGAGAAGTTATTCTCTGCATGTTTGCATGTTGTAGGGATTCCTTCCGAGATTGAAACTGATTTTTAATATTTAAAAATCATCACTAACTGGATTTAAAAATCATCATCTTTTACCTTGTCAAGAATCCCGAAAAACAGAGTTCAATTATTTTACTTTGTTTTTTTTCTGTTTTGGTTTTGCAATGGAAAAATTCAAATACTCATGTCTGATGATGATTTCACCATGTCTTTCGGCGTTTTAAAAAACGTGTTGTTACCTTCCATAGAGGAGGCTGAAGGTGGAGAGTGGAGCATCGATGAAGCAATGAAAAAGTTGCAATCTCCTGAAGAAGGAAATCATTGGAAAGTTACATTTAAAGAGGGGGTGGATCTCGACGAGAAAGTCCTGGAGGGAACCTCTTACGAGAAAACGTCGGAGGATTTTATAGCAAGATACGATTTAACATACGTAACGCCATGTTGGCATGAAATAAGATGCAAGGTAACTGCATATACAGTACAAAATTGTTGCCTCCTGCACAGTGCTGGGCACCAAACAGTGGCAAGTTCCCCTTAGTTGATGAAGATACTTCCTCAGACAGTGTTTCAAAGGTCGCTCAGTTTTTACTAAATCAAATTGTTAACAAAAATAAAATTAACGTGACGGTTGCAGCATACGTTAAAATGAAAGAAGCTGAAATAATAAAAAAAGGTGATAGGCAGGTATATTGAAGGAAGACTTTGAAATGACGAAATTTCAAAGAATCTGCCGGCCACGTAAGCTAATATTCTTTTCAATAATATCCTGTTCTGGGTATTAGCATCTGGCAAGTTTAGCTATTACCCATTTGTGCCATGTCGTTAAATAAAGTAACAAGGTAGCCTTTAAAAGTTTACTCGTTTTCAATAGGTCTGGGTGACACAAAACAATGCCAATAAAAGGTTGGAGGATATACCAATCCCTTTCAATGACGTCAAGAACATTCTGGAAGAGATTCACTTTGAAGATGAACTAACACGGTCACGATGTCGAGGATGGCTTGTTCTTCCATCACGAAGATATCTGCAGGCTGACATTTTATTTCCTGGCTGTGAATTTGACTGCAGATTTACCATCCGTGGACGAACAGGTGAAGTTTGATGTGATTTATTGTATTAAAATGTCCTTGCACGGATTAACATCCTGTGTATTCTCCCTTTTGGTGTAATTAACAATTATTCCACGAGCAAGCGTTGGATATGAGTTGGCTACAATCATCTCATAGCCAACAAACACGAGTGGAATAATTGTTTTATTAACAACGCCTCCAAAATATAGAAAACTAAACTAGAATAAAAGAAACGTCTCAGAAAATCGCGCGTACGCTTGCCATATTTGTAGAGCATGGAAAACTCTCGAATTGCATTATCCAATGATCTAGTTTTCAATAATTTGATATCTGCCATTATACGGTTACATATCACTAGAAGATATGTAGCCTAACAGCCAGGCAAGGATATTGACAAATTTTATACGGGGCTTCACTAAATCGTTGCCTGTATCATTTCTGACAGACAAGGTAACTCTTTCCTTCATCTGTCACAGAAAATAGTGCTCCTTTGACACACTGGATCCCCTCTCAATACGGATCACTTAAGTAAACCTTTAAAACACTTAATTGGCAGTCTCTCTAAAAGCGGTCCACTGCATTTCTGGTGGGAAGAAAGTTTCCCTCAAACTTTTCTCAGTGAACTATCTTGGGCCATAAGTAAATGTAAAGACTTAAGTTTTTGCAAATACGTCAAAATATATTTTTTTAGAGCTCAAAACAATCATAGCCGGGAAATGCCTAAATTTGAGCGTTCCAAGGAAGGAAAATTGCCTAAATTGACGAGCTCGCTGCTCAAAGACCACCAAACTTAACAAAAAATTGTTATTATCCCTACATTAAGTGATCCTTCAAGGGTAAGGAATACACATTACTTTTGATATATTTTGTTTTGGGGGATCCTGAAAATTTATCTTTTACCACCCGTTATATCACTTTCTGAAAACCTGCGAAAGTAGCTTGTCTTCGCTGGCGCTTATTTCCCAAGTCCAGACCCGGCCGCTCAAAACTCTACCTGAATTCTGCTAAACAAGGCTTAGGAAGCATATAAATATAAAAATACCTTGCGCTTTTTATCTTCCTTTCCCAGAGCGACTTCGAACTTTCTGTGCTTTGTGCGAATCTCACACTTTATTATGCAAATTAGTTGTCACGCTAATTCAGATTGTTTTCATTCAAAACGCTCTCATGTTCTTTTAAGAGTCACTGACCGGAAATATCGAGAATGGCTGGCCAGGTTCGAAAACTCGAAAATCCTGTAACTTTGCCTGAAGAACGCTTTTAGGCAGTTACTTTCGAAACTACTATTCCGATTTTCTTAGAATTTAAAGTATTCGAGGAATTCGCCAAAAACCAAAATACAGCTTTTTACCTCATTAAATATGCCAAAAATATCTGGAAAATTGACGAAGTTCTCGGTATTCGCATTGAAACAATTTACAAAACTAGAACACGGGGTAAACGTAGCATAAGAGCTTTACCTTTCTTCTATCTAACAACAGCAAGTTTTAAATTTTTCAAGCATTTTGAAGGGTTTCGTTGACCGTCGAAGAATTACCTTTGAAAAAGGCAAAAGTTGCGTAGTTTTACGGGCTTAAAACGCATCTTGGTATGTCCGATATGGAACTAAAACAAGTACTGTGCAAAAGAATGTCGTTTCTACTATAATGATATGGAAAAAAATTTCTGGGCAATTAAGGTTCACACAGGTAAAATGTAAAAGTTCGCGACAGTCTCTTCTCAAATTTGCATAATGCGGTATGTTCACAGAACTGTATTGTTGAGCACTCTGGTCTGTTTTTGTTCCATTTGTGGGCCATGCTTTGTGGGAAATATGCAAAACGAGAGTTGATCCATGTCGTTATTACAACATCGTTTCATTATTTCACGCAAGGTACGTAAAACTATAGAAAAAGCCCAAAATATAAGTTCAACACGCTAAATGTATTACGTGACTGTCGTCACGTAATATATATTTTCAGTTAGCTCCAAGTAATTGGAATTCCTAGATTATTGAGGTTTAGACACTTGCTTATAATAGAGACATATAGGGTTTTGTCTTTCCCGACTATACACACTCGATTAGTCTCCAAATATTCGAAAAGAGACTAGTCTTTTAAAGTATTTTTAGCCATATGTCTCGATTTTGATCTTGATGGAAAACGAATTAAATAAATGCACTAAATGAAACGAAGAGGTTTTATTGACGTGATCCAGCTAGACCACGGAAGCAGGTTTTCTTGAAAAATAGAGTTATACTGTTTGAAAACTATCCTGCGATCTGACCTCGGTTGGAATTCGGCCTAGTCCTATTTCTTCATGTGTACCTCGTACTAAAACTAAATAAAATGTCATCCTAGCAAAAAGTTGGGGGAGGGGGGGTTTAATTCGGCACGTGAATGGCAAGAGCACGCCGTTCGAAGCCAAGTCGCGCTACTGCCGTGCGGAACGGCATTAGGCCTGCCGTGCTGTAATAAGTAGTCGCGCCGACTTCAATTTAGCCTGCCGAACTGAGTGCATGCATGGTTTCAAACGTAGTGCTACTTCCGCGCTTGAATCGAAGTTCTCGGTGTTCGCATTGAAACCAATTTACAAGACTAGAACACCGGATAAACTAAGCATATATGAAAGCTTTACATTAAATTAAATTTTGAGGGGTTCCGTCGACTGTCGGAGAATTCAAGCCTCTATGGCAACGGCAAAAGTTGCGTAACTTTACGGGCTTAAAACGCGTCTTAGTTTGCCCAACATCGAGTCGAAATAGATACTTTGACGGAACTTTTGGTCTTCTTCAATCAGTATTTGAAAAAAAAGCAATCTGGGCAGTAAGAACGCGCGCCAGCAAACACAAACGTCTTTGAGGCTAGGTGAACTTATTTGCATAATTGACGAAAATTGAAAAGTCTCTTTATAGAATGACTACTCGATATATTTCTAACGACGCTTTTTTTGTCGTTGTTGGTGTCTTCAATTACTTAGCCTTAATAGTCTCCAAATGATAAAGAAAGAGGGAAAATCGATGGTTAAAATGACAACCGTTTACATAACGCATTATCCCCTGTCATATTTTGGCTCAATCCCCTAAACGGTACCGCAAAACCTCTCGCGGTGGACCTTTTGAGGATTAATCCCTAAAATGTACGACAAGCACCCCCGTTATTTTTATATGAGTCTTTCCCCCTCCCCCCCCCCCCCCCGGGGGGGATGACTAAAGTTTGCATGCCGTGTAGCGCGACTTGGCTTCGGCGTGCTCTTACCGTGTCGAACTGAATTCATAGCCAGCCTGCTGCATCAGCTGCCGTTGCTAATATTTGTAGCATTTGAAATGGCCTTAAGCAAAGCAAGGGTCTTCCGATCTTCTGCGCAACTGATTAAATTCGACGTTTGGAATCACCGCTGCTCTCTTGTCATTGCCACTGCCGGACAAATTTATTTGAGGTCGGCACGACAGAAGCACGACGTTTGGGCTAAGCCAAATTCCAACCGAGGTCAGCTCGCGGGATAGTTTTCAAACAGTCTTACTCTATTTTTCAAGAAAACTTGCTTCCTTGGTCTAGCTGGATCACGTTAATAAAACCTCTTCGTTTCGTTTAGTGCATCTAATTAAGGTGGCCGAACACAGTTTTCGCGCGCGCTTTTGCTGCTGCAATTCAGCGCGTGCACAAGTATCGCAAAAAACAAACATGCCGTCAACAGAACGATTATTTTATTTACTCAACACCCGCAGTATCTGTGCTATTGTTCTCTATAATTGAACGCAGCGTATTGATGGCTTTAGTCTTTTATTACAAAGATATGTTAGAAAAGGTAACGATCCAAAGAACCCAGCAATTCTCAGCTTTTTCTTTCTTACCGAAAGAACCCAGTTAAATGCAGCGCATGCGTAGTAAGTAAAAAAATTGCGATTGAATGAAAATTGCACTCTTGGAAATACGCCTATTTCTCGAGAACTACTCATTAGAATTTCACGAAATTTGGCACGAAAATACTTTAGGAAATAAGTAACTCGAGTATTGAAAATGACTGAACTTTAACAAAAGAAATTCTAGATATTCCAGTGAACCTTCAACAAGGGATAATTAAAGATCTCTCTGTTAAACTATTGGCAAAATGGTGTTAACTTGTGAGAATCGTTACAAGCTTGTTGCATGCAAATTATAAAGAAAATCTAATGACTAGATTTTTTGCAAATAAACAAAAGCGATTTTAAAGGCCTGTTTATATTTATTCATGTTGCCATGGCAACGGCACATACGTCAGCTTAACCAACAAAAAAACCAAAGTTTGTGTTATTAACTAGCTTGCTGCCATTTTTGACGACCGAGGGATCAAGGGTTTTAGAGAAAAAGGTGAATGAAACACAGGTATCAAAAACTGTGTTCAGTCACCTAAATTCGTTTTCCATCAAGATCAAAATCGAGACACACGCTAAAATTTACTTTAAAAGACTAGTCTCCTTTCGAATATTTGCAGGCTAATCGAGTGTATATAAACGGGAAAGACAAACCCTGATGTGTTTCTATTATAAGCAAGTGTCTAAACCTCAATAATCTAGTTAGTAATCCTAATTGGAGCTAACAGAAAATATATAATACGTGACACCAGTCACGCAATACATGTAGCGTGTTTAGTCTATGTGACTTTGAAATTATATTTTGGGCTTTTTTCTGTAGTTTTATGTACCTTGCATGAAATATCAAAAACGATGGTGTAATAACGACATGGATCAACTCTCGTTTTGTATATTTCCCACAAAGCATGGCCCACAAATGGAACAAAACTCAACAATATATAGTTCTTTGAACATACCGTATAATGCAGATTTGAGAAGAGACTGTCGCGAACTTTTACATTTTACCTGTGTGAACCTTAATTGCCCAGAAATTTTTTTTCCATATTATTATAGTAGAAACGACACTCTTTTGCACAGTACTTGTTTTAGTTCCATATCGGACATACCAAGATGCGTTTTAAGCCCGTAAAACTACGCAATTTTTGCCGTTTTCATAGGGGCTTGAAAAGGCAATTCTTCGACGGTCGACGGAATCTTTCCAAATACCTGAAAAATTTAAAACTTGCTATTGTTAGATAGAAGAAAGGTAAAGCTCTTATGCTTCGTTTACCCCGTGTTCTAGTTTTGTAAATTGTTTCAATGCGAATACCGAGAACTTCGTCAATTTTCCAGATATTTTTGGCATATTTAATGAGGCAAAAAAGCTGTATTTTCGTTTTTTGCGAATTTCTCGAATACTTTAAATTCTAAGAAAATCGGTATAACATTTTCGAAAGTAGCTGCCTAAAATAGTTCTTTAGGCAAAATTTCAGGATTTTCGAGTTTTCGAACCTGGCCAGCCATTCTCGATATTTCCAGTCAGCGACTCTTAATTAATCATGCCACGTTTAAGATACAGGGATCCGACAAAAACTAAAACTCAGAAACGGTTTAAATAGGTAGCATTGCTGAATTATTAGCAGTGATCCCCAGACGCTATGTGGAAAAGTCAGGAAAACGTGCCCGGAATATTTGCAAATTTAGTCACGGTCCATTACTTCTACCAGTCCTGTTTATAGACCGGTCAGTTTGCAAAACGTTTCCAGTGTTTTGATTCTTTCTTTCCATTTTCCACTGACGTTTGTAAAGTGAAACGTACTATTTAGCCGATGTTAAAACTTGAAAATTGATATCAAATCTTTACAGAACGCTGTAATTGAAATCGACAACATCGTGACCTTCATAATCTCAGCTGCGTTGCACAAGCCACAAAGATTTTACCTCCTTATCTGCTCCAAACACTGCAAAGTCAGCCGATGTGTACAGGTTCGTACAGTGTGTATTCGCTTTAGCAATACTCATTATCTTACACTGAAACCTTCCTTGCTCTTTGGTTATAATGGGATTGCGATGCATTTGGAAAACACTTCAAAATGAGCATCGACTTGGTGACAATTATTGTTCTCCTAACTAAGTAAGTACTTCTTTATTTAATAACGTTTTCGTAACCAAATTACTCAGATGACTCTCATATGTTTTACTATACTCCAGAAGAGCGAGAATCAGGATGATCAAAAAGTCAACACAAGGATGAGAATGGGTTGTGTTGTGGTGAGGGTGTCCTGACCTAACAGCTATGTGAACTCAGATGCCTCTCAGGGGCAGCTAATTTGACCTTTTCTCTATGGAGCAGTGCCCCTATTACCTCTGAAACTGCTTTCAACACATTACAGCCAGATAAAACACCAAATAACCCTAAAGTGTCTTAGCTGTCGTAAAATCCATTTCAATCGCTTTCTTGAGAAATGACGTTAAATGTCGTTTTGATGATATACATATAACACAACATATAACATATAACATATTTTATATGAAGTCACAAGTTTGGAGCATGCGCGTGATCAGGACAATTTTCTGTCATGTTACAATTTTATACATAGGCAAGGTAACCAATATCGCTGCGCAAGCTCGTTAAATTTGGATCCAACAGGCCGATGCCCCCGGGGCTGGGGCCCGTTTCTCAAAGGTCCCGAAAAGCCGCAGCAAAATCTCAAACCTTACGACTACAGAGCTGTTTTTTTCACATATTCATAATATGAAGAGAAGTTCCCTTCATACAAGAAGTTTCAGGCGTATATACCTCTCTGTCTTTAAATACTGATTAACTAAAAATGGCTTTCCGGACCCCAAAAGTTTCCGGTGCTTTCGAGAAACAGGCTCCTGGGCCGTTGCTCTCAGGTAATATGGTCTAAACGCTTACAGGTACCACTAATACCTAGTCTCGTCCCCAGATCAGCTGCATACTATTTTTAAATACCAGCGTCTTTCACTGTCATTACTGTTGGGTGTTACAACTACATTCTGAAACCATTTCCTTCACTTTTGTAACAAGATCTGCCTTGGTATCTCTAGGTTGAAATGGGAGGTCGAAATGTGTACAGATCTCTCTAAGCACCTTCAACTTGAAAGTTGGTAGCTTCGCCTCTCTTGCAAACGTGCACAGATCGTAAATATCGTACAAGATTGGGTGGGTCAAGCCTACTTTTCCCAGGACAGCTTCCCTTGTTTCTCTCAAATGCTCCCTGTCTACACTAACTTGAAAGCGTACTCCTCTGCTAAATCGTCATCCTCCTCTGTTTCTGTATCTAGTTCACCTCCACTCATCAACTCTATTCGCTTCAGACTTCCCTGTTTTATGCTTGCAAACAATCTCGAAAAGAAACCTTGAATTTAACCCTTCGACAACCACTCCGTTCTATCAAACATTCTTTCTCCATCCATTGTGGAAGCAGTCTGTGTATCCCTCGCAACCTGGGCTGGATCTTCTTTCTGACCAGTGTCTTGCCTGATGTTAAACTTCTGTATCAGGTACTGCCTAGCCTTTTGAGAAAATCTCACACTTGCGTGTTTCTTTTGAAGTGCCCATCCCATTTGCAATCGTGAGGTACCTTTCAGGGATTCTGTCTCCGCCGTTGTTGCTCCGCTTGAACTTTCACTTTGCGAAGTCAATGTCTGGATGAAAAACTGTCCCATATAAAAATCTAAAACTGAGGTAAACTAGTTTGCAAAGAAAAACGATGAAATGTTTTTAACGCCCGTGTTATGTAACAAAAGGTGTGTAAGAAAGTTACAATTTGTTGTACGCACCTGAATCGACTTGAACAAGAACACCATACATTTGATGGCTTTAGCCATTTCAAGATTCACTGAATATCGGCTCTTTGCCCTTTTCTGGCTCCTACCAGGACGCCCTCGATGTGCTGGATACTGACAGGCTGCTCTGGGTCGCCAGAACTTCCCATATGCGTGCCTGTGCTTGGCGCATACGGACATTTGCGCGACAAGCGACTCGTCTAAATCAAAAAGGCCAGCCCTCGCCAAGATAAGCTGTCCCTCTGTTGTGGTCTCTCGTGACAAATGGATGGAAGCAAGGTGACTTTCTATGGAGTCACTGCATTGAAGTAAGCTAATGATACCCGATGTTCCTATTGAACCCCACAAAGGTCTGTACACGTGCGCGATAAAAAGCACGACATTTTGTTTCGAGATAGGTATCCGTTTAATCTGATTTGTCAAACACGGTGGTAAAATTTAATCATGTAAGCTAGGCTTTAGCCAAAAGTAACACTACACAACTAGCACTGAAATTTCTTGCCAAAAAAGCCCCTAAAATTAAATTACAAAATTGATGCTAAACGAGGCCACCAAAACTAGTTATAAAATTGCCTATTCCTGTTGTTGGGCGGTCGCTTCAACGGGTAATAAAAAAAGCCAAAATTGATTTTTTTTTTTTTTTTGATATTAATTCTTGCCGCGCAAACTATTTCAAGTTACTAAATATTTAACTTCGCTCATAAATGATACGGACATATTAATCCACGAAAACCTACAAAGCTAAGCCATGTCGCCTTTCAATTGTCAGTTGCCGAATAGAAGATAATAAACAGAATAGAAGCTCATTGAATTGAATGCATTGGTCACAAATTGTCCATTTCAGAGTTCATTGTAGAAGCCTTTCACTTGTATTGAAAGCTGAATTTTACATGTTTAAGTATTAGAACCCTCAGGCCCAGTTCAGACGTCGTGCTTTTGCCGTGCCGAGCTAAATTCAGGAATTAAGTTCGACAAAAGCACGGCAGGAGCACAGCGTCTGAATCAAACTTTTGAATTAAGGTCGGCAAGCAATTGAGTTCGACAAGCCTTGCTGTGCTTCACGACTCAGGCGCGGCAGCGATTCAAACGTCGTGCTTCTGCCGCGCTAAACAAAATTAATGTCTTTTGGCGAGGCTGCGTTCCCACGGTATCGCTATATCCTGAATTTGGTTCGACTCTGTTGGCTTTTGTAAAACGCATTGGGAACGGTTTTGATGACTGAAGTTGCTGGATATACATTTCCGCTCCGAATTTAGTAAAGCAGTTGACAAGGGGCAATCCGCCCTACATATCGATGGTACTACTACTGGAGGGTTGACCTCCTGAAATTGAATTTCGGAAATCAAAGCGAACAGTTTCGTTAAGGCCACCGTAACATTTGTCGAAAAAGTCTCTAGTAAAGCACAGCGCGGTCTCGCGAGCCTCTAAAAAACTCATGATTACACCAGATTGCAAGTTTCAACAGCGGGCGTGGAATCCACCGCGAGAAAATCCTGATCTTGAGGACAAACTCTCCATGTTACGCAAATAACAGTGAAGAAACATAAGTCGCATTGGAAGACGAATCCCACATAGCGGGAGCGAGAAGAACTGGCTAGAACTCCACGAACTGAAGTCCAATCCGAGCATTACAATTTCGCCCACAGAAAAAAATTTTTGTCTGGTTCAAACTCACACACTTTGACACTTGAATAGCCGATGAGCTATACGTCTATTTTTAGTAGATTTAATCATCACAACACGATCGCATGTGTACAGTTTGATTTTGAGGTCGTGTAAATAAAAAAAACACGATTCGCGCTATAATTTGGACCGTGAATTTAACAGGGAAAAGGTCAAATAGGACTCCTCTGTTTCCCGTGTACTAGCGACACTAAAAGTCGGCATCCGAGAAGTTTGCAGTTTAAGAGACTATATGTCACATATTTGTCGGCTAATTCGCATATTTGTTAGCCAATTTGAGATAAGACTGATAAAGTACTTTGTATCTTTCCCCCGTGAAGCAAGGTTTCTTACCTGTTACTGTGGTTAGCACCCACGTTCCAATCTAGTGGACCCAAGTTCGATTCCGGGATTCGTCGGCTTTTTTTTTTTCGTTTTTTTTTAAGCCACTAGTTTTTTTCTTTTCTCGCAGTTCATGTAGTGAGGGGAAGGTTTGCCAGTTTTTTTACCTCATGTAGTATGCACGAAAGTCGTTCTTATTAAAAAAAAAAAAAGACTACTGTTATGACAAGTATTGCCAGAAGTCAAAATGCCCGGTCAAAATGGTGAATAACCCGTAACAAGAGACCACACAGGTCAATCATCATCCACTGGGAAATCGACGGGTTTGCTCAGAAAGCACTTTGATTCATATCACTAATAGTCAAGGTTAGAGCATCTTACTTTGCTTTTCCTTTGTCCGCCATTTTGAATTTTTGAGCGGGTCACCGCTGTACACTCGTTCCCAGACTCCCGTTCCCGGTTCTCCGTTACCAATGTTACTAAAATCAACTAATGAGGGTGAATAATCTAGGTTATGAGTGAATTCATCCATACATCTACCAAACGGCGAAAAGTGAACGCGAAAATTTGGAACAATAAACTAGTAAACTGAACTAATCAGGTTGAGATACGTAGCCAACGTGTCTTATCAAATTTCTAACTTTGTAGGAACAAATAAAAGAAAAATTTCCTTCGGCTCTCCGTTAGTTAAATTCTACTCAAAATTAACATACACATTTAATATTAATGTGTAAAAAAATTATGTCTTGTTCATGCTGAGTTTTTCTTACGATAGATTGCGCTCTGGTAGCAGACTATGCACCCAAAGCAGAAGCAAGACACGTTTTATCAAGACATCTTTCCGGATTGACTCTGACGGATGGAGACCCTTTTGAGCTAAGTCTGCCAGACAATGAGATACCAGAGGGATTTCACTTGATCCATAAGCGGTCTTCCAAACGAGCTATGTATACTACTAATCCAGAATTTGCAATCATTCTTTCCAAGGAGATTTCATGGCACAGTGACATTGCAACAGAGGAGTTAAGAGAATCGGTAATGATTGAAATTCGTAGATAAACACTAAGAAAATAACCTGAGTAAAGGTTCTACTGCGGTTCTTCCGGTCGCTACGAAACTGCAGCGTTCCCAAAATACGCGTTCCCCAAACGAGCGCGACCGTAGTTTAAATACCTTTGCGAAAAGTGAGTTTGTGACTGCTGTGGCCTCGAACGTATGCCTTTGCCAGGGCAAAGTGACGAAGGGTTGACACTCGAAATGTCAGTTCTGCAAAGTCGCTACGGTGATTCATTTCCAGTTGAAAAATAGCTATTTGTAAGAGCAGGATAAATCGTCAACCAGTTGTCCATCTAAAGCTATAAAACCAAATCCCACGGGAAACGATGCATAGCCTAATCTGGTTATGAAGACTGCAGTAAAGTAAATATTACAGTTCGAATTTTTGGAATCTCATTGCATTATTGAAAATACTATTTTGATGCATGATTTACGCTTTTTTCCTTCACTGTAGACCGACCTTCATCTACACTGCAAAGAATGGGATAAATTGCTAAGCAGTAAGGACTGGGAACCAGAGGTGATAGTTGAGAGGATTCCAGAGTTCTTCCGCTTTGTGAAACAAGTTCAAGGTTTTGTTGCGCAGGAAATAAAAGGACGTAGAGTGAAATAAAAGACACTCGTGTTGTTGTGTTTTAGTCTGTAAATAGAATGGCACGTCTCTCTTTTAGTGTTATGACGACAGCAATGGACTTCATACAGCGGAAACCCTCGTAAGCGGACACCCTGGGGACACGAAAAAGCAGTCCGTAACTGAAGCTGGCCAATTACGAGAATAGTTCTCGTTAGCGGCCTGTAAGGGAACAAGAGAACTTCTCTTGAAGGGAAAGATGGCCGCTTATGGGAGCTTGCCTAGCTTACAAAAAACGTTGTAAATACAAAAATAACACCGATAATGTACAGGACTGACCCTGCATAATTGCAGCCAGCATGAACTTTAGCATTAACAGTCTCACTGCACCAAAAGCCAGTGATACAGTTTACAAATGTTTAGAAGCACAGTTTGAAAGCCAGACCCAATTTCTTTCAAGTGTCTGCTCACTGGAGCCTAAAAACAAAGGGAAAGTCTAGATCGTAAGCCCTCAAAGTGGCTTCCCATGAGAACTGGCACAGTCCTTTTTATGACCTTAACTCAGAGGTACCAGTAAGCAGAGGAAAATGTCCCGGAAGGAAACTTAACTCCCAAACTTTACCCTCTTCAAAATTTTGTGCGAGTTTTATGAAGTTTAGATATCTGTTTGCAGCTTGATATGTTTGTTCAGTTGTTGGGGTCTTAAATGTAATAAATGTTCCTAAATGTAATGAAGGTCCTAAATGTGATAAAATTTGGCCCTAAATGTAATAAATGACCTATATGTAATATATACAATTTGCCCTAAATGTAATAAAGGTCCTAAGTGTAGTAACTTTTGGTCCAAAATGGAATAAGCTCACCGACAGCCATATTGGTATTTAGGCAGTCTAAAAGTCGCACGTGACGCATTATTTGCCGTAATTACATACAGCGACTAGCAGAGTAGAGGCACAAGCTCAGTGTCTGCGGAACGAAATAAAAAATAAGGAGCAGAAGGGGAAAAGAACACAGGATTTGAAAAAATATGCTCGAGACGGTACAGCCAAGCCGGATCGTCAAATGTCCGAAAATGCTCGAGGGGAGAGGGGCTGCCAATTTTCATATTTCTTTACAAAAGCTGTTGACTAATCGAGCCACCCTGAGTGCTTTCGCTGGGGCACCCTTTTAGGCGGGCTATCTTTTTTTGCATGTACGTAAAAAGTTATAACATGAGGGTCTCTATGGCGTTAACCGTTAGTCGCAAAATGGCCAGAAATTTAGCTGTTAGGCGTAGAAAATGGAAAAAACTAGCCGTTAACCGTAAAACATGTTAACGATACTGAAACTATACACGCCATAAAATCTAGATGGTTTTCCCTCGCCACGTCACGCTTTGATGACGCTTTCTGAACTTGAGTGGAAGGGCTCTGAATTTTGCATCCAAAGGCGGGCTTCGTTGTAGCCCGGTAAGTCGGTTAGCCGGGCATTCTCTTTACATATTAAGAGCGTAAATCCGAAAATATCGAGAATCGGCCGACAGAAGCGAAGTAACGAATTTTTTCTTATTTGGCCAAAAGAACCCTTTTGGTTAACTATTTTCGGAAATGACATCAAAAGGCTCGATTTCCTTTTCCTTTCTTCGAAATTTGCAAAACTTTAAAATTCGGCCACAGGGCCTTCAGCGGCGGCCATGAGGCTTGAAATTTGGCACATGTTCAACATGCTCGTATGGACGTACCAAACATTGTCTTAACATGTCCTTTACACAGTTTGTGGGGCATCTCTTAAACTTTACTCGGGGCTAAATGTTGTTTAAAAATGTTGCTTTTTACAAAATAGTTAACCCTCGGAAGTTGAACCATTTACAGGCCTAAAGTGACAAGGCTGATATTAGCAAACTTTGAACTTGTCAAATGCTGTCTGTTATATTTCAGTCAAGTGAATAAATATAACCAAATAAAAGCAGGTTCTTTATTCTACCTGCCTGGGAAAAATTGCAGGTGGCCCGTAAAAACTGTTTCGTTGGGAGAATTTTCCGTGAGGTCACTTTGACGCATATCTCACTTTTAATTTTTTATTGCGCAATTGCTAGTATTTCCGACTTTTTTATTTTATACATTCCCACTAAATCTTTTAAGGTAAAGAATTGAAATAAATCCAAGATAGAAGTTCAAACAAGTTTTTACAGCTTATCAATAGACCAATTCAATCTCTTTAATGGTTTTTCAATAGCACTGGTACTTTATCCTGAGTCACGCAAACTATTTCACGCGGTAGCGAACGTGACCAGCTGGTTGAAAAAAAAGGGCAAAAATATACATGGCTAGAATGATCCTTTTTGTCACCAATTTTATGCAGTATGACTAAACGGTCTGTCTACTTTCCGTCTAGAGAATAAGACTGGTGGCCCGTAAAAGTAGTTCCGTTGAGAGAATTTTTCAGTAGGCTCCTTTACAGCACATCGTATCAGAGTTCACTTTCTTAAATAAATCTCCCAGTTGCGATAATAAAACGGAATTAAAATAAAATTAAACATGGAAAGAACTTAGCTTAGTTAGTATTTCCATCTATATTCTGCCTTTAAAGGTTTACTATTAAACGGTTACTGTTTCGCTCAAAGTTGTTTACTTTACTTTACTTTACAAATATTTGGTTGTCTTTGATCATACTCCCGATCAAATTGATCATATAATCGGCTAGTGTGATCTATCTTCTGGTAACACAACGTATTTATTACGGCTTCACAGCTTTACACAGCACTTCGTTTTCACGGCTTTCGACATGCATCGTTTTACAACTCTTGCAAAGAAACACGAAGGAACAACGCGAGTCACGTGACGCTACAAATACTATTGCGGGGTACCCACGGGGTACCATTACAAGTCAAGTCTGTTCGGTTTCTTGCTTAGTCTACCCGTGCGGGTGTAACGGGCTGTAACAACCTAATCTACCCACAATTCAGCAGAAATTCCTTATAGGATGTACTTATGTCGTTTTCAGTTTTCCCTTATGAAATTGTCGGCGATACGGAATTACTTTAACATCGCATGGACCTGTACTGGAATGTAAACATTCCTGTAGATGTTTACTTAGGTCTCTTTATTGACAGTCAGTAACGTTTAAACGACAACCAAACTTTAACTGGATAAATATTTACTACCTTGAGTGGCGTACTCAGTTTTTAACTTGATGCGTTCAACCCCGGTTTGCTTTTAGCGTGTGTAACACTTCCTTTGCGTACTGCTACTTTTCTACTGAAATTGATGAGCCTATTGTAGATCTAAAACCTATATAAACGACGATTCTCATTTGAAGACGGTTTAACTTGCTAAGTAAAGTTCTGCATTCTACAAAGCTAATGCAAAAAGGTCATCCTGTATTGTGAACTGTCAACAGTTTTGCCATATCAGGGTTGCTACGTGACAATAGACACGCACGTATACTCATCAACGACAGGAGACTAATAAAAGAAAAATTTGGAATTGAGAGGCACTAAAGCATCACTACCTATCTTATTTCCTTCGTCCTTTCTCCTAGCAGATTTTTGAGGTCACGCAAAGCAAGAGTGCCCTGTAACACAGCACACTATTTTCTCAGTACCGACGCCGTATGCTCACAAAAAACAAATATAGCAGAAAGCAACGGACTGCAGGTTAAAGGAAGGATTGAAAGAACATAAAAATTGGCATCTAATAGAACAGGCCTCTTAATATTTTAAGAGAGGCAATGACAACTCAGGCAAATCAATTGCTGATCACATTGTCACGCAACACAATTTAGGGGTGTGATTGAGGAACAAGTATTTTCACTGGCCTGAAAATCGTATCTTCATCAAGGTAAACTTTATGAAAAAAGTAGCAATGCGATGAAGATCCAAAGTGACTAGCCTATTGAGAATTCCAAAGCTAGAAATGAATCTGTTAATATACGTTTTCAAGGATTTCCGTTTAATTTAATAATGTCTACTCAGTTTATTCCGAAGCTCGAGTGAAATATTTAATCATAAAGTAAGAAACATAAACAACGTCTTACTAATATACACCGATTCTGGAATATACCATATCTCAAACTTTTTCGTGAATGGAAATTTTGCATATGAAATTACTACAGCAAAGCAGACAAGTGTTTACTAGTGGCAGTGATACTGTAAAGTTTAACGCGACGTTCCTTGTTTAATTTAATCATAGTTGTCTATGTTTTAAAGATATCCCTTTGACGTTTCACGAATTTTGTATTTCCATTGCTTGAGTGGCTATCTGTACTCGTTATAACAAAAGTATTAGCTATATTGCATAAGATCCATGTCAAAAAGGATCCATCGAAGGCATAGTCAAGTTCGCTACCGTGTGAAATAGTTTGCGTGACTCTTGATAAAGTACTAGCGCTATTGAAAAAACAAACAGATTGGTGTATTGAGAAGCTGAGTTGTAAAACCTAGTTTGAACTTCTTTACCTTAAAAGATTTAGTGGAAATGTATAAATGAAAAAATAGTCGGAACAATAGCAATTGGACAATAACTAACAGTTGAATAATTAAGTCAGATATGCGTCAAAGTGACCTCACGGAAAATTCACTCAACAAAACAGTTTTTACGGGCCACCTGCAATTTTTTCCAGGCAAGTAGAATAAAGAACCTGCTTTTATTTGGTTATATTTATTTACTTGACTGTAACATAACAGATAGCATTTGACAAGTTCAAAGTTTGCTAATATTAGCCTTATCAGTTTAGGTCCGTAAATGGTTCAGCTTCCGAGGGTTAACTATTTTGTAAAAAACAACATTTTTAAACAAAATTTAGCCCCGAGTAAAGTTTAAGAGATGCCCCACAAACTGTGTAAAGGACATGTTAAGACAATGTTTGGTACGCCTATACGAGCATGTTAAACATGTGCCAAATTTCAAGCCTCATGGCCGCCGCTGAAGGCCCTGTGGCCGAATTTTAAAGTTTTGCAAATTTCGAAGAAAGGAAAAGGAAATCGAACCTTTTGATGTCATTTCAGAAAATAGTTAGCCAAAAGGGTTCTTTTGGTGAAATAAGAAAAAATTCGTTATTTCGCTTCTGTCGGCCGATTCTCGATATTTTCGGATTTACGCTCTTAACAAGCTCTCATGAAGAGTAGCTTCGAAAAAGAACAGGAGCGAGGATGATGGACATCTACCAGAACTTACTCAATAATTCATGTGTTCAAACATTTTAAGAGACATTCGTGGAAATTCATACCTTCTATTGTTTCTATTGTATTAACTCAAGGTCTGTTGATGTTGACTCCTGTTAAATAAGACATGCAATAAAGATAAAGTGAAACTGTGGCTCACTTCTGTAGCATCTGAATATACAAGAACATTAGTTGCAATCGCCGTTAATTTAAAATATCTTTGCCTTTATTCCTTTGTATAATAAAGGTAAAAGGCCAAACTTTTAAATATGGTCTTCTTACCACTGTGGTTTCAGGTTTAGGCGAGGTTTTACCACGCTCGAGACTTTTTTCAATTAGGACCTTAATTACATTTACGACCTTTATTACATTTAGAGCCAAATTTTATTACATTTAGGATCGTTATTACATTTAGGGACATTTATTACATTTGAGACCCCAACACAGTCTTTATTATTTTGTCCATGCTTTGTTTTTTGGGAGATTTGTGAATTCAATTAAATTATAAAACAAAATTGGTTTAAATTTCATGTTATTTGATGAAGTTGATCAGTTGGGGGAACAGGGGGCGGGAACCCGGAAGAATAGGGGGCGGGAGGCGGGAGAGGAAAGGGCGGGAAGGGGGAGTTTTAAGAAGGCGGGAATCATTTATTAAGAGTTAAAACACATTGAAAAACAAGAACCCAAAATGTTTTTTAACTTATATTTAGCCTATTTTGAGACTTCTGGGCCGACGGAAAAACGAAAATTCCCCCTAGGGCTGAAAACCTGGGGCTTACTTCTAGTAAAATTGGAAACCCTTTTGCGGTGGTTACGTCATAGGTCATGAAATGTTGTCGCTAAGCTTTTAAAAGACGTGGGTAAGAGGAGCATAAACAAAGGTAAACGCCTTAGGATTGCAGAGCTAAATGACAAGGATATGTTTTGAGTCTCCTTATTTACGGGGGACGGAAGCATGGCGCACAAAGTCGGAGGATAAAGGTACGGGAAGCGGGAGGTTCTGACCTCCCTCTCCTCCCCTTCCTCCACTAATCAATCAAACCCAACCAAAAACAGTATTTTCCCAACAGAACACAAAAGATTTTTCAACTAACTTACTTCAAGAACGGCATGGTCCCTAATCACATATGTTCTACGTGACACTCCCATAATATTTACTCTGGACTTAATGAGATCGGGCCGGCGGTATTTAGCACTTAGTTGTCCGTTGGCGAACAGATACCGATGTATTTCAAGGAACAGATTCTGTTGCATGTTCCTCAGTACAAGAAATCTTAGATAGTATGATAGAAAATCAAGAAAGGATTTATAAACTTTAAAAGAAATACAATCAAACCGTTTCAATAGGAACACCAAAAGGGCAGAGCTATGGAGGTTTTCCTGTTATAGAAGCAGAGATAACATTGGTTTCTCTGGGACCAAGTAAATTGTCGAGGCGCAACAGATCAAGAGTTGACTATTGTACAAGTGTAATATTGAGGTGAACACGTGCTGCTTGCAATTTCACTATGACGCCGAAATATCCGCCGTCTTGAATTAATTTTCATGATTCGATGACGAGAAATCACTCAAATTTAAAGAAGTTAAAAATAACAAAATCTGAAAGAAACGACATAATTTGATCAATAGAGTGATAGAAACAGGGAATATCAAAGTTGTAAAAACATTGTTGCCAATGAAATATCAAGCTGATAAAATTTGGACTCTGATTTCAGGAAATCTGGTTGCCTTGAAATTTAACTAAACAGAAAGTATTGAAAGCTATTTATAGGAAATTAGTTACGAAGTGAAACGCTGGCAAATGAACACCCTCGCGATTGACAACGGGCGAACGCACGCGCGATACCTAAAGGCATCAACCGGAAGTCAATTTTTGTTTGGTAGTTCTGGTCTCGCGACAATTTTCCCCAAGCTAGTATTCGAATTTGGATAACTTTCCTCTTGACGCATGTAGTCGTCAAAAACACCACGGATTCTCAAGCCGAACTCGGTCTCATTTAATCGACACTTTCTCGATAAGCTTTACATGTGTAAATAAAGCGGGCCTTGTAATGGTGAGCTACACAGCCATCTACAACTATAAACGAAGAACAAGGCATCAAACGGCTTCATTGAAGACGAACTTGCAGTATATTTATAATGCTTAAAGCAATTAATCAGCTATTATTTCACTTGATTCTAGACACAGGCAGACCACTCTATGTGTTCCTGGTTAATAATTGTTTATATGAAACGAAGAGAATCTATGAGAGTTATGAATAAAGCTCTGAAAATTGCATAGCCTGCATAGCCTGGCGGTTTTTAGGCAATTTGAGCGCGCTAAGAGAGCGGCGAAGCCGCGAGGAGCCTGGGAGACAGACAACTGAGAAACCGCCTGCACGGATGACCGGCATTTTTTGTTTGTCCAGTGCGCTGGCGTACGGGCCATTACCACTGGATCAGAAGACTAACACATCAATCAAAATTTTCGCTCATCTCCCAAGGGACAGCTCCAAGGAACAACACTGATTACAACGCAGATCTTTGGCGTGTAAACAGAAAATAGTTGAGAAACCGCCTGAATATTCTTCGCGAATATCGCGAAATTGTTAACGTACTGCCAAACACGAGCAAAAAACAACCGTAAGCAATTTTCCTCATGGGAGAGATGTGATGGCCGTTTTCCCAACAGGCTTTGGCTAAAGCATGATTTTTATCGTGTTTCACTGTTTGCGCTCACCAGACAAGAATTGTCGTTTACGAGAACCAGTATCGTTGTTATTTCGCTGTTAAAGAGCATCATCGACGACCAGATTTCAGAAATATTATCGCTGAACTTCACAGCAATTGAACTGTCGTCTGATGTTTTATGTCCTTTTGTTGTTTGAGGACTTCGATCGCGGCTTGCTTCACTTCCTGCATGCCCGAGTAGATGAAATTATGAAGTTCAAAAGCACACACGATCAGATGATGTGTCTGATCTTTCTATTTCTAGACCAATTTCAGATTTCTGACTAAGTGCCATTTTGAAATCCTGAACGCTTACAGACCTTGAAAAAGTTTGGAATGGAAATGTTTAAATTCTCTGAATTTAATCTTGAGCGGACAACAACAAAGTCTACGATTATCATTTACAGTTCTCTCAATTCCTCCCTTGACAGGCTTTGCCCTTCACTGCCATCGAGCAAACACCGCATGGATAGTTTTGTTTTGATAGACTCTACAGTATCACAGTGATTTTTCCCTGCCAAGTTGCTGGAAGTTTCTTATTACGATCTACGCTCTGATCAGCTGTGTTATACGATTCACAGAACCTGTCATCGGGTTGTCAGTAGATAATGATAATGGAGGCGGCAATAAAGAATGCAGATAATCCAGGCAGGCAGTTCCTCGCGGCTTCGCGGCTCGTTTTCGCCGCTCAAATTGCTTAAAAAATGGCCGTTTTTAACTCGTGAATTGCGCATGCGCAACACGAGTTATCGTGAGTTGTTGGAAAATTTCTCCCTCGCTCGATGGGCTGTAAACATTATGCAAATGAGGTGCGCTCGCGGCTTACTTTTAAATTGCTGTTCATCTTCAATTGAAATAAGCTGTTTTAAAGGCCAAAATTAAAAGATATAAGTTAAAGAAGACTCGGTCACCGAAAATGAGAACATCGAGGATCGTAAAATCGATGAACAGCGCAAGTTCTCACTGGATGCGGACTTCGTATGGATTTTACAGAAACGGAAGTCGTTGAAGTACGGTTACGGTATGGTAAATGCACATATAGCGAGCGAAATGATATAAACACAGAGCATTTATTTATTGTATCGCTAAAAACAACGGTATGGTATGGGCACGTGAGTTCGTTCAGCTCAATTTTTCGCGTTAACTATAAAATTACTTTCTTAATTACTTGAAATACCTTTCGGATCGTCTTCCTCCTCAAAAAATATCTTCAGGATCTTTGAAAATCGTTTTAAGTTCGCTCCTATAAAACGTCAACCATTTCGGACTGAAATCCCTTGTCGTCAAGCAAGCCAAGTTTTGCTTATTGATTAGCCAAATCTATCAACTTCCTGTTCTCCAAATTAGGAGCCAAACGGAAGTAAAGCGAATTTCTACGAAATCACGTAGCGTAACAGAAATGGCTTATGACTGAAACTATCAATTTGGTGGACAGATGCAAATTCATTGAGAAAGATTTACCTTCTTCTGGGTCCATGATCGTGGAGATCGACGGATGGATGGATGGAGGAACACGAGACGAGTCCGAGAGGAACTGGCACTTAGAATACAAAATGGCGGCTTGACTACACAGCACGACACGGAGAAACGTCGCGAGTCTTTCTTAATTTGGCCCATTTTTGACCGGAATTTTAACCTTAAAATGGGTAAAAGTTTCAATTTCATTTAATTTTATGTTTTTCTCATGATTCGAGACGGTCCGAGTCGATCCGAGTTGATCCGAGTTGATCCGACCCGGACTGGCGGTCCGAGTTGATCCGGTCCAACTTTTGTACCTGCCTGTTTTGAATACAGATCCCGGATTTAAGAGTGAATGCCTATAAAAATGGACCTAAATCGCCTATCAATGGCACAAGTCGAAAGATTGATTTCGCTTGTATTTTGCCCATAGCTAGGTCCTAGTAAGAATAGAAACGGACCATAGTTAGTTTCTGCTAATACAGCTTTCTTTGATAGAAATATGCCAAAAACGATTTCCACCCGATTGGGCTCAAAATCTACTTCCGGTTTTGCTGAATTTTACGAATATTTGATTGCTTCGGGCTCCGCAGAACAGCTACTTGAGAATTTTTCAATGGATTTTATATTCAGTTCAGGTCTTCGTGGTATGACTGAGGGAAAAATACAATAAATCAAAGTTAGTTTTGAGCCCAAAAAGAGATGAAACTGACACGCAAAATTTTACAATGTGTCGCAAGGGAATTATTGCATAAAAACATCGCCATATTTTTCTATGTGCTATAACTTTAAATATCATAAAAACACTTTCTACGGGTTAAATATACAGCCACCTGTTAGGATATCAAAAAATATCTCTGGGCAAATGGTTTCAAGTCGCCCGCCTTGGCCTGTGTTTCTCATAGATTTTGCCCAAAATCCGCCGTTGGAATGTAAACAATTGCGTGACGCGGATAGCCACTCTCGAGTAAATATTCATTTCCAGCAATCCGATGAAAGCAATTTTTGAAACGTGTGAATAAAATAATGGAATTTTTTGTTGTTGTTGTTTAAGTTAACATAAATATATATATTTTTTCATTTGCATTGCAACACCCACGATATCCCCGATAAAGAACGTTACTACAGTACTCCGTGAAATGATTTTAACACTTGTTTATTTTATTGATTTCACTGATAACTTACAATACAGTGGCAGTTTTAAAGATACACTTAACCAATCCTCTATGGTTTATGGCAATTTAATCATTGACTGACAAATAAAGTCAAGTGGAAATACCATAAATTCTATAAACTACTAACTGCGTGACGGCATCTCAGCTCTTCTAGCTGTGTAGAAAATTTGTACCTACACAATATGCTCAAACTCAGCTAGAAAACCCGGAATTTCTTGAATTTAATTAGCCGAGGAAGAAATTGCGTTCAAGTTTCAATCATACTGGGAAAAAATCCATCTTTTCTACTTTGGTTGTTTAACTGAAATTTGCAGATCATAACACCGGTAGACAAATAAACATTACAGTGGTCGATCCAGGACTAGGTTTACACTAAAGGAGGTTTTTAGATTCGTAAATGTTCCCGGATTCATCAATTTTCGAGTATTCGGATTAGTAGGGGTTTACAGTGAAAGGATATTCAGATTCTTAGCCTCCGAAAATAAGGCTAGGGGTAGGTTGAGACAGTCTGAAGTTTTCTTTCAACTCGCTGACCACGGTACTGTTGCCCATTATGTCAGGTCCCTCCAGGTATTTATTCTGGTTTTTACTTAATATCTAGAACCGTCGAGGTTTTCGATCGTGCCATCGTCGTCATCTGCGCAGTAAAGTATAAATTGGGTTTCTGAGGAATATGGCATTACCCATTATAAAAGTGATTACCTACACCTGAAACAGCACGAGGTAATCACCCAGCGACCGTCATCAAATGGCCATCAATGTGCCTACGACTCGACTACGACTGGATCATGTAATCCGCCATTTTCGTTCCACCGCAAACTTAACAGATCACAGGCGGAAAAATATCCGGATTCGAGAGAAAATCTTTTACACGACAAAACTCTCCGGATTCAAAAGTTTTCGGATTCAAAGTTCCCACATTAAATTCCGAATTCAAAATCTCCGGAGACACGACCAAACCGGGGAGTTTTTATTTCGGATTCGTCCACTTTTGTGTAAACTGCAAAATCAATCCGGCACTAAAACGTTCCGGATTCATCACGAATCCAGAACAATTTCCTCTAGTATAAACCTACAATCCTGGCCATAAATTGTTGGAACACCTCCCCTTTTTGCGCGCTAAAATCCACGATTTCAACTACGTCCTTAACGTTTTAGAACAAAAGGTGAATAGAAATAAATAGAAACAAGTTCAATTGACCTCCCTCCCCCTAGCAATGTTGCAAGAAAATGAAGCTATTCTGAAGACTAGATCGGATGTGGGAAAAAAAGAAAAAGGGACAATAGAAAGTGGTTAGACAGTTGTGTTAGAACCGAACGCGATTGCTGAAAAATCGTTATTATTGGAATAAGACGTGAATATCTATCTTATCGTCTCTTTAG
>NW_028301542.1:11562500-11572500 GCF_042242905.1 Orbicella faveolata
AAAGTAGCCGAGAATTAGCTACTGATACTAACAACAATTTCCAAAACGAGAATGGAAGGTTCACGCAAGCTTCAAGCCAACTAACGTTCTAATATAACTACATCTGCCTGTTCATTACAATTTAAATTCGTCGTAAATCAGGCGCTTATGTGGCTTTTTAAATGACCTCTTGTCATTCTCTGTAATTAACATGTCATTGCGTCAAATTCGGGATTCTTATTTTTATTTAACATATTTTAGTTTTCCACTTTTATTTTTTATTTATTATCTTATAAACGATTTGATTTTTTTCCTTAAAACGTTTTTTTTTTCTCTGATCCGATCCGTGATCCGATCCGTGATCCGATCCGCGATCCGATCCGTGATCCGATCCGTGATCCGGTCCGGTCCGGTCCGATCCAGGTTTTGTCGACGCCGCAAAAAATGAGCAAAATCGAGTTTTCGACTTGTGCCGTTGTTTGGTCCATAGTTATGGGCACTGGCTCTTAAAGCAGCTTCCTGGACTTCCTGGACTAGAAAACAAAAGTGGTAATGCACAGTATTACTTCGAAGTTTAATTCTAATTCTTGAACGACTACTAAAGCCACGGCCGACAAAACCCAAGCTTTCGCTTTGCGTAAAGAATTAATTCGACTGACATGCTGTCACTCAGCGAAGCACGTCTGCGAAATTTTGAACATTTTTTTTGCTTTTAGATAGTTTTTTTCTTTTTTTTGCCTCATCTTGAATGAAACTTTATTGTTATTGAACTTCCTGTCATGTTTCTTTCATTTAGTTACCTTTCTTTGGGAATTTTAGGTTTTTAAAGTAAGCAATATTTTTGCACCGTGGATTTCTGCATATTTAAGGACGGCGACCTCCGCGGCCGTGTTTGTTTAGTTTATTCGCTTCGTTCAAACACATTTCTTTTTTAGTTTTATTCAGCTACTATAAAACTCCTGAGAAAAGAACTAAGTGGGCACTAATTTAGCACAATTGAAATACGATTTGTCTCAAAATAATTGGCTTGTTTTTGTCGTCTTTTTTATTTACTGACAACTTTCATCTTTCTTTCACTGCGCTGCATTATCTGTCGCACGCGAAGAAATTATCTGATTTCTTGTTTTTAAATTGAACTTTAGCTATGTCTTTTCGCTGTTATTTTCCGGTGTTTTCTCAAACGTTATCCGCTATAGTAAAAGAATCGAAATTTTGTTGTTTTCGGTGTCGTTTTGTCCTCCAAAGTCAATAATTAACTCGTTTTTGCATGTTCAATTTTCTCGGCTTTTGTCGCGCGGCAGAGAAAAAATATAATTTCTTGTTTTCTCATCAATTATAATACACCTCAAGTTGAGTTCTTTTTGTTGAATATTTTTTAAAATTTTGGCCCGTCATTTGTTCAACTTTAAATAAACGATGTCTTAAAATCTGATCTTATACATGGCTGTGGTTACTGGGCGTATGGTTTATTTTTCTGCTTACGCTCGCTCTGAAATATTTCAAAAAAAACTCCAGGCAATTAGGGGTAGGCTGTGAATCATTACGTCACACCCATGTTTCGTGCCAAAAATTATACAAATTTTAAATTTGAATCCGAGGAAGCGGAACAAGTCGACTTCATTTTACAGAAGTAGAAGTCTACTTGTGGCAAGTCTATCTGGAGGCGTTCATGCGAGATGTTTTGGTCTATGTAAGCATTAACTTTGAATGGTTACCCTGGAACTGGAAACACTGATGCCCCATCCACACTACGCCGGAGAAATTTGAAAAGGGTGTTAATCACTCTGAAAACACATCAAATGTTTTCCGCCCACATTGTGTTTGAGGAAATCGTGACGTCATCGTTTTGGAAAAGCTCCATTTTGAAAATGTTTTCCGTCCACATTAAAACACAAAGCCGGCAGTGTTTTCGCTTCAAGAATGCCCGTTTTCGTGGCGAATTAGTATGGACGGAAGACCTAACAGTAGAAATAAAGCTGCGTTTTCAAATTTCTCTGCCGTAGTGTGGACAAGGCCTCAATGTAATTGTTTATCAAGTATTACAAATCAAACCTGAAGGTCAAAATTGCTAAAATTACGCACTGGTCGGTAAACACGTACTTAGTATCAGATAAGATCGAAATCTCCGGTGATATCACAAATTGTTCTTGCGGACAGACTGGTTGGTGGTTTCCACTGGAATGCTAGCAGGCTTGTACCAAGAGTCTTCGTTCCCCTTGACCAGCGGTCGGGAAACGAGCGACCCTGGAGAGATCCGATTTGAAGTCCGGAAATATCGGACTTCCGGTTGAATTGCGCCTAGCTCATAAACACGTGGCTCAATCGAGTCGCTTGTGTTTTTCTTTAGCGTGCAAGGGCACCTGTTTTCTTCTGCTCTTGTTTCATGCAAAAAAAAACCAAGAGCCATAAAAAACCGAATGCTCTCGCAGGCTAGTTTTCCTTCCAATCATTTTCATTTTTTTTAAAGCCAGTGAAACTTAAGGGCTGCATTGGAACTAGATATTCTTCGCTGTGGATACTTCCCCATCGGTATACCTACATTGGTTACATGAGCTGGGAGTCTGTTCCTCTCTTTTTGCTTAATTTTCTCTAATTTCCCTTGACAAAGGAAAATAACCCATGTTTCCTCGTCGCCTTGTTGCAATTTGAAATGAAATATCGCCTAGACTTTGCATTTCACAGAATTTTTACATCGGAAACTTCCATCGAAAATGTCATGAACGTGTGGTTGTATATGTACGTCCTTATAAGCAGAACCTGAAAATGCCAATTTGCAACAAAACTCAAAACTCGTTTCTGTTTATCTCATTTGATAAAGGGAGAATGATTAATATTTTCATTAAGACAGTATTGCCTTGATTTTTCAATATTTCCAATGTTCACTTTTCAACCACATTTACTGCCAACTATTTCTTGGTGAACCAGAAACAAAAGTGATAAATGTTTAAACACATGACCTCGTCCACCCCTGTCAAATGTAATGGCATGATTGTTTCAGTTGTAATGCCTTCTTATCCAAATGTTACTTTGTTTCCTTGGTACCTTATTAGCGAACACTGAACTACTGCTCGTACTCTAAATATGAAAATCAACCACAATATTCCCTAAACCAGATAATACTAAACATAATCCAAAATATATTTTAATGCTCTTGTTCAATTCACGAGTTTGCTCACAGAGCACTTTGATTATACTAAAGACGTATTATCCGTCTGGACGAACTTGGGCAAACATTTGTAGTTCGTCTGGTTATGCGTCTCTAATATAAAGACGGACACAAGACATTATGCGTCTAGACGAACTATCTCTCCTAGTTCGTCGTTCAAGACGAATTTCGAAGTATAGTTCGTGTAGACGCATAAGTCTTGTGCCCGTCTTTATACTAGAGACGCATAACCAGACGAACTACAAATGTTGGTCCAAGTTCGTCCAGACGGATAATGCGTCTTTAGTATAAAAATGGCGAGGACGCATTATCCTTCTGGGCGGATAATGCGTCCTCTAGTATCTAAATTACATCTCGTTTTGAGTATCCCACCTCTCATCGCGGTGTGCTACCGTGGTATGCCAAGCGCTGACTGGTAGATTTGAAACGGCCTGCATGCCTTGAATTCCTTTGGTCGCTGAGTTTGGAACCGATCATATTGAGAAAGCTGTTTTCGTAAAATGTTTTTTCGGAATATGTTGGAGAGATGAAGTTCAAATTCGGCGAAGAGATAGACAAAAATCTTATCGATAGATAACTGTCGCCATTCAGGTAAGATTTTCAGTATTTTGTCGTGTATTCCAGTTTGAAGTGGAGGAGGTCGCGGCTGGCGGCCGCAAGGTTGCAAGCCTGGTCGCTTCAGACGGCGCGGGAAGGCGAAAAAGCACCACAGATGAGTCGATAAACATTTCGTTTAACTTTATTGGGATATTCAGCCCGAGATGCAATTTAGATTTGCAATTTTCAGAGCTTTATTCGTAACTCTCATAGATTCTGTTCGTTTCATATAAACAATTATTAACCACGAACACATAGAGTGGTCCGCCTGTGTTCTAGAGAGGGTGGTGACATTTTCCGAAATCTACAACGCGTCCTCCATCTTGGAAATCTCAGGTAACCTAAAGTTGAATCAGTACACTGATAGTTCTGGGCTTTTTACTATTAAACTTTTCTTTTTCCCATCGTAGTGATTTTATAGGGGGTAAGTAGAGAGAGTCTTTAGGGGGGGAGGGTCAGCTGACCGGGGGTCAGCGTTTTCGGCTGACTGGGATCAGCGTCTTCTCGAAACCCAGCTTATTCATTCACGCTTGAGCGTATTTGAGCGTATTTGTTTTATCGGCTGTAGTTTAATAAGTCCTTTAAGCAAAGGCCCTCTGAGAGGACATGTGATTACGTTCTAATTCGTTCTGCTCAAACCAACGTAAATTATTTTCCTCTTAAATGCAATACATTCAAGACAAACAACACTTTTTGACAAGGTTGCCAAATAGATTTCTCATCGTTTGTGACAAATCCAGCGTTGTTGAAATCTGCTTTTACCTTAAACGATAACATTCGACATGCAGTAAGATTGTTCTCAATCAACCAACCATCATTTAAGAATAAAGCGATCTTAACCCCTGGAAATCTCCGATACTTTTCTATAGGCTTTAAGCATTTGGTGAAAACGTGGGGAGCAGAGGCCAGACCGAAAGGAAGAACTGTAAAGACAAAATACCTGAGCGAATTCTCGTTTGACCATTTCCAGGCAAAACCAAAAAATGTTTGGTAGTTTGGGTGAATGGCAATATGATGACAACCGCTTTTGAGATCAAACGAAATCATGTGGGAATCTTTCTGAAAATATGATAAAGCCACTTTCCAGTCCTCATACTTGACCTTTTGTTTATATAAATACTGATTAACGTGTCTTAAATCAAGTCTCTTATTTCCGTTTGATTGTACTGAAACGGATAACGGATTGACAACGTAAGGAGGTGATGAAAGCTTGACAACATGATGAGATTCAAGTAACTCCATAATAGCATCCTCAACAAAGGCTGAATATGTCAATGAAGACCTCTGTTCTTGAGAAAAATCCCAGGAGGATTATGTTCAAAAGGAATCTTGTAACCCTCTCTGATAACAGACAAAATAAAACTCGGGGCGCCGATATCATACCTAAATTGAATGTCTTCTCTTTAACCTGGATAGAGCCCGATAAACTTGGATCAAACTCATAAGAGGGTACCTCTAAGATTTCTCCAGCGATAGGACAATCTGTAAAATCATCACTTAGCTGCTGATCTATCGGCGACTCCTCCTGTGAATCCACTAAAGTTGGCACCGCTGCGGTTTGTGGATGGTAAACCGCCATGTGGCTCGGCAATCTTTCGCCCAATGCCCGAAACGGTAACACCTGAAACACCTGGTGGAGGAACGGCTTGTACTAAAGTCTGCACGGCCTACAGAGAAAAAAATGCAAATTCATCTGAGATAAACAAATGTTTAAAAAAGGGTGGGAGGGCGGGAAAACGAACGGCAAACACGTCGGAAACTAGAACGCGAGAGAGAGAAAGAAGCACCTCGTGCTAATGAATATATGTCATATATGGTATCCAATAGCCAGTCAAAAGGTGCCACAGATACTCCTGCAAAGAATTGCTTACATACCAGCGGAAAATACATTTGCGTTCTAATTCGCTCCGCTCAAACTAACCTCAATCATTTTTCTCTTAAATGCAATACACTCAAGACAAACGACTCTGTTTGATAGTTGGATTCTCAGGCATTCCAACCTCATGAGAAATAACAAACTAAAACAGAGAAAAGAAAATATATTACCACGAAAAAGCTGATTATCACTATCAGACTTAAAGCGCTTAGAAGAGCCCGGCTTAAACTTGTCGGAATCCTTCCTCTTTTTGTCCGCAGCATTCTTCTCCTTCCTGAGGCGTTTTTCGTCTTCGGAGTTTGAGGCGAGGTCATCCGACTCATATTCTTGAACCACCAGCCAAAAATCACGTACAATTACTGTTTATCACGACAGCTTTTTAAATTTTACTCTTGTATTTTCGTTCAGTTTAAATGCAATAATACATTGAACAAACAGACAATTTAGCTCTTCGCGCTAACTTTGTAACTTGATACTTTTGTTTTCCTCGCAAAGGTATGTAACATGAAACCGTTGTTTTCATGGAAGATGTGCTCGTTTTTTTGGAGATAAATGAAAGAAAGTTAAATATCTGACGAAGATATGGAAGAGAAACGATTTTATTTTTCTCAAAACACAAATTTTCTTATCACCGATGAACATGAACTAATTTAATTATCAGATAGTCACGGAATACCACTTTCTTTTTCTGTTGCCACATTTTTTGTTAACAATAAAACAATTCAAAATTGATACACATCGATATTGACTGATACAGCAGTGTTTTTGCCAGAGCGCGCCATCGCGAGAATCCCGCGTTGCAATCAGAGAAGGCCCCCAGAAAAAAAAGAAAGGGCTTATTTGGCCCTTTCCTTTTACACAGTTGACCTGCACCTCTTTAAAACTTCTATTTTGATTCGTTCTTGTTAATCTGCATCTCTTTTGTTTTTAGGGCCAGGGGCATTGTTTGTGTTGTACACCTATTGTTTCGTTTGGCGAATCATGAAGACCCTTGTAAACGGTGCGTCGTCGCCCCTTTTAAAAGACAGACGTAGTATTCTAAAAGCCGTCCGCAGGGCTCGAAATTGACACCGATACGGTCGCCGATGCAACTAACATTTCATCCTTGGCGACCAAAAATTCTGGTTTAGTCGCCATAATGGCGACTGCATGTCTTTGTGTTGACGATCAATAAGAAAAGAAGTCAATCCATTCTTTTGCTTTGCCGTATACACCTTATTCCAAAATGGCCGTCATTTCAGTATTCTTTTGTTTATTTGAAAATGAGCCCTTGTTGCCTCGTTTAAGGGAAAATATTCTTTTGAATTTCGAGTTTAGGAACGAGGCAACAAGGGCTAATTTGAAAGTAAACAAAAGAATACTTAAATGGCGGCCATTTTGGAATAAGGTGTATTGATTCTCTCACATCGCAAAACTTCCTAACGGTTGACCGTGTTTGAAATCGCCCTATTTTACATTGCAGACCCTTGATCATTGACCACGTCATGTATGCCTATGGATTTTTCTCTTGTAATGTACGGATCCTTCATACCGGTATCTGATTTAAAAGAAACTTTAATGAGTAGAAACACTTCAAAAAGCACTTACTATTAAATTTTGTCACAGATCCTAATAAACTACTTTATATTCTTTGGTACCTTGATGCATTTTTTCTTCTGTAGCTTTCAATTTGTTGGCTCTTTCCTAAAAAAAATTAGCCCCTATAAAAGGTCTTCAGGGGTTACCTGGGCCCTCAAGTAAAATTTTCTAGCTGAAACACTGTACAACTGAGAAGCGTTTCAACGAGAAGTATGTGAGACAGACAGCGCTACTTTGCCGATATTATCCTGCATCGGTGAACGAGTCCCCTCAAGGACTGATTGAGGTTACAGTATACCTTCAGGTCGGCAATTTTCTTCGAATTTGGATTTTTCGGTCAAAGCAGTGGTCGAAGAATAATCTCTACTTTCTGAAAAAAAAAATTGAAAAGACTAAATATTGGCGGAGAAATGGCGGTTTTACGTTTTCGCCGGAAGTAAAGCTTACCTCTTGCCCTATGGCGCGTATGCAATCAACCGAGATGATTTTCGCGGGAATTACCAGTACGGATGTCTCGAATTGACTACTCAGTTGAGCAGCACTGTTGTTCTGATTACCAAGCATTTTTGGTATTAGGTGTAATTCTATTAAGTTATAAGTAAACATAGACAACGTTAAAAACATGGACCAGTTTAAAAAATCGAAAACAGCGAAGAACGAAAGAAAATACATCAATGAGTGAAGAAGCGAAAGTTCGCCTCGCGGATGAAGCTGTAAGACAGTTTAAGCATGACGTTTACGGCAGACGGCAAACAGCAAAGATTACCTCTGATTTTTCATTCTTTTCCTTTAATCCTTAAATAAATCACACAAAAATAGAAAAATGTATCCTACTATTCACCGCAAGTAAAAAAAATTTTCACTCTACTGTTCAGACAGCTTAAGACAGACGGCAAAAGTTTTATTTTTGCCGTTTGCCGTTTGACGTAACGTCATGTTTAATATCTCTATAGCTATCGTATAAGGCGGTCAAAAAAATCGAGGTAAGAGAAAAGAGAGGTTCTGTAAAAATTTGGGAACTTGACAGCAATAACAGAGATTCCGATGAATCCGATATCGACGAATCATTGGACTCATTGAGACCCATTGAAATATTATCCATGCACAACTGCCCACGCACAGTTGCCCCGCCGCACTTTCTTTTATTTGTTTTCTTCGCCCAGTTACTCTAGCGTTCGTATCCTGTTTCGTCTTCCCCACTTTGCCAGAGTGACCAGCTTTAAGAAAAACCGAGCTACAGAAAAATTATCTCTCCGCCTGTAGCGCATAGCGAAACACAAAGGCTTTTTGGAGATTCGCGCGTAAATTTCACCAGGAGGTTAACGGTAGTAAACTTTCCCTGCACTGATTGGCTCAGTTATCTGAGAACCCAGTTGAAGGCGTTTGTGGGCGGAGTTTGTTTGCGAAGCAGAAGATTTTTCCTAGCGCTGTTTTCTCGAATACATTTTTTCGAAGCAGACACTTCAAAGAGTAATAACTCAAAGGGAATATGTTCAATTCCCCTCAAATTTGGACAGTAGCTAGTTTAACATATAAACTAGAAAAGCATGTCTGCGAATTGTTTATTTCGAAATATTTTTCTTCGAGAGCGATTTTTGTACGATCACTCGACATTTTTTAATCCTATTTCGAAAATGTACTGTAACTTTTTACTGCAATTAATTATGGCAAACACAGACACGCTTTTTTAGCGCTTTGGGCCCTGAAACCGAGGAAAAAATCAAATTGGCGAAAAACCAAATTCGCTTTGACTTGCAGCTTTCGAAACGGTGATTCGGGCGCTCGCATTTAGTGGTCGTGAAAAATTCGACAATCCATTTTATTTCAAAATCCCTGGTATAGTTTGATAGCCAGCTCTATAAGCTTTAATTTAATTTGGGGTTTAGGTATCTACTGCTAAAACTGCACGCGCTACATCGCTTGCACGCAAGATACCCCTGAAGGTATTCGGTAACAATTAATTTGCACCTTAGGTGCTACGGAGTCTGCAGCAATATTTGGGCACTTTTCTGGTTTCTTTTATCACAAATTTACAATTTGCGGAGTATTAAAGCCACTAACTCTGGCCTTTTTTGGTCTCTCTTACAGACCCAATTACAGCAAGAATTAAACAAACCGCTGAGGAGAAGCGATACATTTCCCTTCTTTATTTAAACCCTGACAAGCAAACTATTACAGTTTGAAAACAGCAGATGATATTTGTTGAACCGAACTGTGAGTAATTCGAAAAGATACGCAGCCAGCGTTCCACTTTTGCACGAAAAAAGGACAAGTGGCGCTACCTGAAAAATAACTGCCGTCCTCAGTCACATTCGCCATTTCCACATGTCCCATAATCCTTTTCGTGTTGGGGGGCAAGTTGCAAACGCGCGGTTAATTTGTTTACACCTGTCGACCGTCGCATGTGTCGTTGTTGCAACTGTTTTTTTCCCAAATGGGTAAAAGCGACTTTTGCTGCGCCCCAAATTGTTCAAACAGAAGAAATAGGCAACGAAACATCCAATTCTTTCGGATTCCCAAGGATAAGGCCGTGAGACAAAAATGGTTACAACGGATACGCAGGAAAGGTTTCCAACCCACGGAGAGCACACGACTGTGTTCGCAACACTTCCTTGGTGGAAAAAGATCAATGGATCCAGCCAGTGCCTCATACCTGCCGTCTGTGTTTGATCACAGCCATAATAAGAGTGTTAAAACGAGAATTACTCGAACAAGTCGCAATGCAGGCTCCTAAGTTGATCATGTACCCAAAGTGAAGCGAAAGTCAGCCGGGTAAGTCCACTGAACGCACTTTACAGGCTTGA
>NW_028301542.1:11580000-11647500 GCF_042242905.1 Orbicella faveolata
TTTTAGAAATTTAAGAGACCAATGACTCACTATTGTAATTAAAAATGGAAAAAGCGTAGTCAGGAGATGTCATAAGTTCTGTGGGAAAAAGGTTTACCACTGATTCTTGATATTTTTCAACAGACGTTCGGCTAATGCTTAAGCCTTCATCAGTGATATGAAAGCGAAGTTCGTTGTCATACGCTATTTAAAGTAACGTAACGGGACCATGTAACTCATGCTCGCGCTATGCCTTTGTAGGCTTCTGGAAGTACGATATGATCGTCCCAGCGTTCGGGTCCAAAGTAGAGTGCCAGGCCTCGAGGAACAGTCGCTCGTGGTAATTAGCTTCGAAACCAACAACCTTGACGTTTTCAAAATTCATGTTGTGGCTGAAATGGTGAACATGGCTTGCAACTTTGGAGTTTTGGTCAAAACCTGCCTTTTTGTGCTCCGCAATTCGGGTCTTTAATGATCTTTCTGTTTGGCCATAGTACACAAAATTACACTGTGTGCAATTGACTTTGTACACTATGCCTGATTTCTGGCGGTCAGAATCGTCTCGCTCTTTGAGGCGCGGAAAAAGGCTATTGATGGTTAGTTGAGGTTTGCAAGCTATTTTGACCTTTTGTTGTTTCAAAATGCGACCTATTTTCTCGGAAACGCCCTGTACATACGGCAACACTACAAAGCCATTGAATTTGTTCTCGGCGTGTTGTTTGGTTAACGACCTCTCGCAGTTTTGAATAAAAGACGTGGGATGATTGTTATCTCGCAGAACGGCTTTGACTCGTTGCGTTTCGTCTCGTCTTCCTTTATTCGTTGACGGAATGTTGTTTGCTCTTTTCAGCAAAGTGTTGACTACGGATCTTTTGTGGCACAAAGGATGACACGAAAAGAAATCGAGATAACGGTCGGTGTGTGTCGGTTTTCTGTAAACATCCACTTGAATGTCTGTGCCGCGTCTACTTGTAATGGTGTCTAGAAAAGGTAAGCCTTGCCCATTGGTGTTTTCTAGTTCCAAAGTGAACTGTATATTTGGGTTAATTGCCGATGATTTGAGTTTTAGCCGACCTGGTTATGAAAGAAATTGAGGAAACGGCGATCTTCACATTCTCGCATCCTCCCAAATGGTGGTTTCGCATTGTTGACGATATTGTAGTTAGGCGCAACTCTATCATTTATTCAACAACATTGTTGTCGATCAGAGTAAAATCATGTTACGAGATGGAACATCCAACATTCTTAACAAGACTTCATAAGCGAGCAAATTGCAACAATTTTTAACCCCGCGATATTTTGCTCATTTATTACGTTCAATCAGTCTATTTCATTCTCACCTTCGTAATGAAATAAGGCTACCAAGTGTCTTCGTCCAGCAGGGGGGCGCATGGAGGGTAGGGCTTGCTTAAATCTTAAGCCATCAGCCTCTGCAGAAATTTTCACGTCCTTTGCTTTAAACAGGAGAGGAAGCGGTCGTCCAGATGCAAGTCCAGGCTGCGCAAAGGTATCGGTTCTGATAGTGCTTCCATAGTTGTAGCAGTTATTAAGTTCGATATGATCTTCATGGTTCCAATACGATGGACGGTACGAAGGCGCGTGACGCTTCTTGGTACTGTATAATACGGCCCCGACTTTTCCACCTTGTATTTCCTTCTGAACAATGTTGTAAATTCTTTCCGATATCATATCTTTTGGTATGCTCTTGAGTAGTAGTAGCTGTAACATTACTGTTCCCCGGCCCACGATCAGTACTTCCGGTTGCTTTTTCCCGTCTTTCACCTCTTGCACTAGAAATCCTTCGTAGCCAAGCTTTCCAGGCGCGTTTTCTGGGGCGTATTTTCGTCCACGGTGCAGACCTTTTTTTATCTCCTGGAACTTGGAATTATTGCGAAGAATCATCCACTGTGGGTCGGGAACACCAGAAAATACCTCCAAAGTCACAATTAATCCGTCCGCGTCTGAAACGAATCAACCAATTTGCTGTGTGATTTTTATTCATCCCTTACATTAACTAACACGACAAAGTCTCCTAATTCTACATTACCTGGAGGAATGTCTACTGCAGTTTCGGCCGTCTCCATGGGTTTAGCTTTAGCTGTCGTTTCTCCTGCTATAACAAAATTATTTTAAAATTAAATAACCATAAATTGAACTCCTTGCAAAATTAAACCCCGCCTGTACCTAATTCACTGTACCTCGAAGAAACTACCATTCAAATAAGTATTTCGCTTTACGTGAACAGTAAAACACTGAATCAAGAATATCTCTAGAAATATTGGAGCAGTGTTCTTCAAACTTGGCACCACAAATGTGCATCACAAAAGAAACAGAATGACACCTTCTGTGTTGTTGCCATGGCAACACTTTTGGCTCCAGTCTCTTTCTGTGAAAAACCAAATATGCCAATTTGCAACCCTTCAAAAAGGGACAGAGGGTCTTGCTCGGAATACACATGTTTCCCATGTTGTCTTAACTCTCCCCATCAGATTGTTGGGAGTAGATGATCCTTGTTTAAGATAAAATCTGGTAATGTTAGTTTTAATTAAAACAGGACCAGTGGCATAACTGTTGTCATGACGACGGCACGACAGGTGTCATTTTGTTTCTTTTGTGATGTACATTTCTGGTGCCAAGTTTAAAGTACACTGCTTTGATATTTCTAGAGATATTCTTGATTGAGTGTTGAACTGTTTTAGTGGAACCACCTGTGACGTCATCACTTATAATACAAAAACGTGAATATCTCTAAAACGAAAAAAGATATTGCAAAAAGGAAAACGCTATTCTTCTTTACCTTCAAAAGCCTTTCAAATCAGCAGCAATTATTTTTTACTTCATAGGCACTTTAATTAAAATTAATTAATTAAACAGACATTTAAGGTTACAGTATACCTTCAGATCGGCAATTTTCTTCAAATTTTGATTTTTGGTTCAAAGTAATAGTCGAAGAGTAATCTTTAATTTCTGAAAACAAAATTGAAAAACACCCAATATTGGCGGAGAAATGGAGGTTTTACGTTATGGCCGGAAGTAAAAGTTCCCTCTTGATTGACAGCCCTATAACGTGTAGGTAATCAACCGAGACTACTTTCGCGGGAATATTACTTACATGGATACCACGAATTGGCTGGCTACTCAGTTAATCAGCATTGTTAATCCAAGCTTTTTCGTATTAGGGGTAATTCTATTAAGTTATAAGTAAACATGAACCACGGAAAACTCCGTTTACCAGTTCGAAAAGCGAAGAACGAATGAAAATACATCAGTGAGTGAAGAAGAGAAAGTTGGCCTCGCGGATGAAACTATAGCCATCGTATCAAGCGGGCAAAAAGATCGAGTCAAGAGAAGAGAAAGGTTCCGTAAAAATTTGAGAACTCGACAGCGATAACAGCGATGTTTACAATGACTCTTTTGTTGAGTTCGATACCGATGAATCGTCCAACTCGTTGAGATCCATTGGAATATTATCCATGCACATTTATTCCGCCGCGCTTTCTTTTGTTTGTTCTCGTCGCCCAGCCACTCTAGCGTTCGTATCCATTTTCGTCTTCCCCATTTTGCCAGACCAGCCTCAAGAAAAACCCAGCTGCAGAAAAATTATCTCTCCGCCTTGAGCGCATTGCAAAACACAAGGGTTTTTTGGAGATTCACGCGTAAATTTCACCGCGAGTTAATGGTAGTAAATTTTCCAAGCGCTGATTGGCTCAGTGATCTGAGAACCCAGTTGAAGGCGTTTGTGGGCGGAGTTCGTTTGCGAAGCAAGAGATTTTTCTTAGCGCTGTTTTCTCGAATAACTTTTTTCGCTTGAAGCAGACATTTTAAAGAGTTACAACTCAAAGGGAATTTCTTTGATTGCCCTCAGATTTGTACAGTAGCTAGATTAACATATAAAAAACAAAAACGTGTCTGCGAATTGTTTATTTCGAAATATTTTTTCTCCGAGAGCGATTTTTGTACGATCACTTCTCATTTTTCAAATCCTATTTCGAAAATGTTCTGTAACGTTTTACTGCAATTGAATATGGCAAAACGCAGACACGCTTTTTTAGCGCTTTTTGTCCCGAAACCGAAGAAGAAAATAAATTGGCGAAAAACAAAATTCGCTTTGACTTGTAGCTTCCAAAAGGTAATTAGGACGCTTTCATTTAGTCGCCGTGAAAAAATCGGCAATTCATTTTATTTCAAAATTTTTGGTATGGTTTGATGGCCGGCTCTATAAGCTTTAATTTGATATAGGGGTTTAGGTATCTACAGCTTAAACCGGACGCGCTACATCGCTTGGACGCGAGAAACCCCTGAAGGTATACGGTAACCTTAAGTTTAGAGCTTAGCGTATTAGGGCCATAGGGCCATAGTGCCATAGTGCCATAGTGCCTCAGCGGCAGGCAGACCCCAAAACCATCCCAATAGTGCACTCTGCATTAAAAAATTGAAAATGTGTCTTTTTCTGGAACTTGGTTGGTTACAAGAGCAGCCACCAGGAATGTACCTATACTCTGTTATGGCTCAGCGACGCAGAAAAATGACATCTCATTTTGTCAATTGGCGTCAAGCAAAAATATTTAACGAAAAATGCTTTATTGCGCACATGGAGACACCACAAAAAACTGTAATCCTCACTTACATTATTCAAGATCAGTTCTGTAGGTAACCAAAGTAAACTGCACTACTGTTTTAGTTTCTCTAGCACTATATTTTCTTTATCTCTTCGCATTTGCTATCCTTTTTTTCTTCTTAGTATTATTTAGTATATGATTGTTATTGTTATTGTTATTGTTATTCTTATTCTTATTGTTATTGTTATTCTTATTCTTATTCTTATTCTTATTCTTATTCTTATTCTTATTCTTATTCTTATTCTTATTCTTATTCTTATTGTTGTCATTGGCACTGTCATTGTCACTGTTATTGTCATTGACACTGTCATTGTCATTGTCATTGTCTGGTGAAATAGTAAGTAGCATTTTAACAAGAAGGGATAAAACCTCGAAAGGGAGGTTGCTACTGTTCAGTACATTGTAAGCTCTTCTAAGCAGAATTTCTCAGCAATAAAAGACTTGAATACCCCTGTATAAAATGTAGTGATATCGAGTTAATTTGATGCCTAACTATTCACATACCATGTCAGTTTAATCTTGTTCGCGCTGTTAACGGATCACCTCGAAGTGTTTGTATATATACTGAGATCATATTGAGTGATCTTGAGTTCATACAGCCCTGTCCTGTGCACTGGAATGTTAAGTTAATTTGGTGCCCGATACCTGGGACTGAGTTTCATTCTTCTTAACTCGCTTTATCTAAAATGTAAAAGCTTTCAACGGGTAACTGCGAAGTGCATCTAACTAAATTAAGAGTTAATACACCCTATACTGTAAACTAAATAGAATGAAATATACGAACAAAATCAGTAATGGTTGCGGCCCCATTTGAAAATGTGCACTTTTGATTCCCAGTGTTAACAGTTGTAAAACCCATTGCTACCGATGTACGTTGGAACTGTTTGCTTTACATCAATATACAAAAAGCAGGAAGCACGATGTAATGAAGAAAACGTGAATTTATGGATAAATATGGTTAATCTAATTAACTGATTTGGAACTTATTGGAAACTTCTTTGCTTACCCTCTTTACCCTCAGCAAGTCCTTGACGAAAAAGGAGAGTGCAACCCAGTACAAGCGTAAAGCACCATCGAGCCATAGTATCTGAGTGACTGTGCATGACAAGTAATTGTCAGCAATGCTCTTTTCTACAGTTAATATGACAAAAGATGTGGTCATTTCATATGATGTAGGAATTTGCGAAAACGACTTTGTCATGGCACCTAAAAGGTTTTAAGACACGAACCTGTTATGAGTGTTACGGTTCAACAGATGTCATTGAATTTTGACTCATCCGTTGATTGACAGTAGTAACTGACGATTAAAGTAGCTCTTTAAAAGACGTTAAAATATATTTTACTCTTTATAAAACTGACGGAGAGGGTTTGAGAGTTTGCTGCAGTGTTCTGCCAAACTTATATCAGACTCTCTGAAATGATCTGAATGAAATGATCAGTTATTCAAAACCTCGTTCATTGTCAGGGTGCTGTAATGTGAAAGAGAAGGGTACTTCTTTTCGAAGTTTGTTACGTTTACGTTACGTTTACTATTCAGGAGTACACAGAGGACAATCGGTAAGTATGTTTTTTTCACCCTTTATATTCGTTTCTTACTTAGTTTCTACTTCAATTGTTGTTAGCTTTTTCTTTATTTTCTCCGTAAATATTGGCGGCGGCAGTAGGTTTAAAATGTTTCCCCAAAATGGCACATTTTACCAGAATCTACGTGCGTTTTGTCGCACGTCACGAAAGTAAACCATACTGATACCAAAATATACTTTTACAGTAAAGTTTAACGGTTAGTGCTTACACGTACAGAGCAAGGCCATTCCCTGGAAAAAAAAAACTACCATAGTTTTAACCACAATCAAAACACAGTTTCGTTCTTGTAAAGTTTGTAATGGCAATTGAACAAACGCTTTTGAAAGCGTAGACAACAATAGCTTTGGTCACCAGATATTTCACCAGCTTATACAAACATAAACCTGTTAAACCTATCTAAAGCTAAAACTAGCCATTTGTTTCCTTTAAGTGTGAAAGTTTCCAAGACGATCTTTCATATAACGAAAACAATATGACAATCAACGATTAAAAATGTATTTCTATGATCGAAGAAATACATTGACACATTTCTTAGTTCCACCGGAGGTTAACGAAGTTTTCCCGCGTAATGGTACATGTAAATGTTTACTAACACACGCAAGACTTTGATTTGAATAGAAAGCCTTGAAGTATTTCCTAGCTTTGTGCTCAAGAAGGTATTTAAGGGTTGATAACTGAACGCCTCGAATTACAGCCCTAAGGACGTGCTCCCCATGTTTCCAATCAGCCGTATGGATATCTCAATGCCCACGTGCTAGATTTGAAGGACTTTCTGAGGGTAAGCAAAACTGGGATGGAACAAATTTCTTTAAGTAAGTACAATGTACTCCATTAACTCGTACTCATTTAATTCAGTTCAACTTCCTCCAGCTTTTGCTGTGTATTCAGCCAAATACATCTCTGGATTGTGCATTTTTGTAGTCAAGCATACTGTATATATTATATATAGTTCTCCAAAATTTCTCATTGCATACTAGTGGTGTACGGTATGATATACTTCTGTGATAGTTACTATTGTGCCTTTAACCGTACCACTGCCTACAGAACAAGCAGCTTCATTTGCGTGACCATAAATTCATACAGAATAGCAAAAGTATGCAACTTGACAAAAAAAGAGATAACCGTCATTCAAAGCAGTATGTGCACAGCAGGGGTGAAAAAGTCCTAACTTTCTGACTTAAAATACGACTTTGCGAAAATATTGAGTTGATTTACTAGCCAACTTGTACTATTCTAGCGACATGATCCATATGCTCAAAACCAGAATACACGAGCTTTCAATATTAAATGACTGGGTACCATTGTTAATTTAAAAAGGGTAAAAAAACCTCGTTTTCTGCGATATAAAAATCAATTTCTCTATTTGTCGTCTAGATTAGATTTAAATGATCGTGATCGATGATAAACATTTCTGAGGTTTTGTAATCCGACTCTGTTTTTCCTGTTCTGAATTTTCAGTGGCTTTAGTCCACCTTCATCAGAGTTGCAATCTTAAGATTGCTGTCGTTCTAACACTTAGCGTAACAGTTATTGGCATCATTGTAGACCTGACTACAGTAAAAACTCCCACATGAAAACGTCGGAGGATTTTATAGCAAGATACGATTTAACATACGTTTCGCCATGTTGGCATGAAATAAGATACAAGGTGACTGCATATACAGTACAAAATTGTTGCCTCCTGTACAGTGCTTGGTGCGAAACAGTGGCAAGTTCCCTTTAGTTGATGAAGATACTTCCTCACATAGTGTCTCAAAAGTCGCTCAGCTTTTACTAAATCAAATCGTTAACAAAAATAACATTAACGTGACGGTGGCAGCATACGTGAAAATGAAAGAAGTTAAAATAACAAAAAAAAGGGTGATAGGTAGGTATATTGAAGGAAGATTTTTAAATGACGAAATTTCAAAGAATCCGCCGGCAACGTAGGTTAATATACTTTTCAGTAATATCCTGTTCTGGGTATTACCTACTGGCAAGTTTAGCTATTACCCATTTGTGCCATGTCGTTTAATAAAGTAACAAGGTAGCCTATAAAAGCTTACTCGTTTTCAATAGGTCTGGGTGACAAAAAAACAATGCCAACAAAAGGTTGGAGGATATACCAATCCCTTTCAGTGACGTCAAGAACATTATGGAAGAGATTCAATTTGAAGATGAACTAACACGGTCACGATGTCGAGGATGGCTTGTTCTTCCATCACGAAGATATCCGCAGGCTGACATTTTATTTCCTGGCTGTGAATTTGACTGCAGATTTACCATCCGTGGACGAACAGGTGAAGTTTGATGTGATTTATTGTATTAAAATGTCCTTGCATGGATTAAAATCCTGTCTATACCCCCTTTTGGTGTAATTAACAATTATTCGACGACCAAGCGTTGGATATGAGATGGCAGAGAGCCAATGAGGCGCGTAGCGCCGAGTTGGCTACAATCGTCTTATATCCAACAAACACGAGTGGAATAATTGTTTTATTAGCAACGCCTTCAAACATAGAAAACTAAACTAAAATAAAAATAACGTCTCAGAAAATCGCGCGTACGGTTCCCATATTTGCAGAGCATGGTATAATGGCTCATATACCATGAATACTCTCGAATTGCATTACCCAATGATCCAGTTTTCAATAATTTGATATCTGCCATTATAAGGTTTTATAATAAAGTTTCCATATAACGCGCACTCTGATTGGCTGAAATAGCGTCCTTTATCAGAGATTAGACCACGGGTTGATGACGGTAAGTTGACTTTCAAATTTTTGCTTCGGAATTTTGACAAATTTGACCCAAATTAAACATCCCCTGTGACTCAGATAAACGCAATGGAAACAAGCTATCTGTCTGCAGTAAATAAGGCTCACAGAGACCATTGTTAGCAACAGTAGTGTTAAAACTGTACTAAAATAACAAGTTTTGCTAGATTCCCGCCGACGAATCACGTAGCGAAATAAACAGATTCTCAACCTAAACAGTGCTTCGATAAAAGACATTATATTTGTTACGAAGGCAGAAATTATATTTAAGAAGTAAAGCAGCGATACAAAACATGAGAAGCTTTATTTTTGTGAAAATGCTCAATTGCTCAAACAACACTTACATGCAGCGTAATAACGCACGTTCTCCGGTCATCTCAGCGAAGTGAACCGACGAGTGGTCAGTGCAAAGCTTGCTCTGATATTCTCTTCTGTGCTCGGAGTAGAACCAGTGGGAGCCGTTTAGTCTTTCTAACTTTTACGCTAGTTCGGGCAATCTTGCTGCATGCGGCTACAAGCCGTAGATAACTGTATAGCTCCTTTTAAATTCAACTCGGCATTTCGCACTTTCATCCGCAAGCTTTGATCTCCGCGTTTCATAATTCCAAAGGCAAAGTGCACGTTTTCGTTGGCCACAATACGGCCGGATTCCTCTGGACTACATTGTATCAACCTTTACCTGTCGTTAGATCCGTATTTAAAAAATAACTTAAAAGCGAACTTTGAAGGCATCGTTCTTCTCTCGAAAGCCGCTCAAACTACTCGAAACTGAAAGCTTAGCTGAAGTCCAGTTTGTGATTGACAGCTGTCGCTTCGTTAGCCAATCAAATTATTTGAGCAATTCTAACAAGGATTGTGATTGGCTTATTTTAGCGTGCTTTATCAGAGAACAGTGCACGGCTGACGCCACTTTTGCTCGTTTGGAAAATAAAGTTTGGTTCGAAAATTCAGCCGAATGCGTGGGGAAATTATCCGATTCTTTATCATAAAACAAATAAAGAAACCTCGACTGTGCTCTGTTCTGTTGTAAAGCACTTAGGAAGGTTAAACATATCACTAGGAGATCTGTAGCATAACACCCAGGCAGAGATATTGACAAAATTTTATACGGGGCTTCACTAAATCGTTGCCTGTATCATTTCTGACAGACAAGGTAACTCTTTCCTACATCTGTCATAGAAAATGGTGTTTCTTTGACACACTGGATCCCTCCTCAATACTGCTCACTTCAGTAAGCCTTTAAAACACTTAAATGAATCACTCCTGTTTGGTGCTTCTGTTCCATATACTTTAAAAGATCCTTTTACTAAACTCCGGCTTTAGCTAGTCATGACATCCAAACTTTTTATGTAATACCAGCTATGGAAAAGACACTTCTTGCCTGCGGAGCTTCCTTGTACAGTTCACTATAAAGAGTATTTCCAACCCTCCCCGAATCAAGCAATAATAGTGTAGATAGTCTCGCCTAATAACACGTTTTGACCAATGATGTTGGACCTAAGGGTACAGCCGTTTTTAACCCCAAGATTGCGTGAGCAATCTGCAGGGTTTTAGTTGTGGTGAAGATTATGTTAATTAAATGCAAATGATGTCCTTCCATCATCCGTAAACTTTTCGGAGTAATTCTGCTGACCAGTAGATGAAGCTCCTGAAATCACTGTATTAGTCAATATTGCAGGCACATGTTTGTTTTACATTTCGAGGTCAAGGTCTATATGACTGCGATTTGTGCACTAAAAATGGAAACTTGTTTTGTTTGCTTTCTGGGTACAGTTCATTTGACATTTCTATTACAATTCTAATCTTGAATTAACAGTTAACAGCAAATAAGACCAAATTTTGGCTTTTTTATTACGCATTGGGAACGTTTTTGATGACTGAGGTGAAGTTGCTGGATGAAAATTTCTCAGGATTACACCAGATTATAAGTTTCAACCGCGGGCGTCAGTGGACTCCACCGCGAGAATATCTTGAACTTATGGAAACTCTCCATGTTACGCAAATAACAGTGAAGAAACATAAGTCGCATTGGACGACGAATCTCTCATAGCGGGAGCGAGGAGAACTAGCTAGAACTCCGCGAATTGAAATCCAATGCGAACATTAAAATTTTGCCCACAGGCAAAAATTTTTGGACTTGTTCAAGCTGATACGCTTTGACACTCGACTAAGCTGATGAGCTATATATGTCTATTTATAGTAGATTCAATCATCGCAACACGATCGCATGTGTACAGTTTGATTTTGAGGTCATTTGAATCAGCAAAAAGATCGATTTGCTCTACAATTGTACGGTGAATTTAACAGGAAAAAAGTTCAAATAGGACCCCACTGTTCAATGTGTCCTAGCGACACTAGAAGTCGGCATCCGAGAAGTTTGTAGTTTAAGAGACTATATGTCGCATATTTGTTAGCTAATTCGCATATTTGCTAGCGAATTTGAGATAAGACTGAGCCATTGTACCACTCATTAAACCATTTGTTTTCCGACGTTTTCGCTGCCGTTGTGGTCTAAAAGTGACGAGGTCGGTGACGTATCAGTGTTCTGGAGAGTCAGCCATTTTCAATTTTAAAGGGAAAAATTGCGAATGAAACGAGCCGAGAGAAGATCAAGGTAAGAGAGTGAATACCCCATATTTGCCTTACACCCAAGGTACATGTAATCCCTCATTAGTTATTTTTAGACAATGTACCCAGTTCGTCCACGCATGCTACTCGCGCGTTGCGTGGATGTTTTCAGGGAAGATTTATTTATCTGTCGCTTGGTTTTAAAGCGAAGTTTTAACGCTGTGGGGATGCCATCCTTTATTTAAATATCAAAGAAGCAAAGGAGCTTCTACCCTAATGAGCTATGTTTTAACACATTTCGCAACTTTAATAGGAGTTTAAATACGAGACTGATGTCTCCTGCCCGAACAATAATAAACTTAATGAAATGAATGAGCAGAAATGAACAGCCAAACGAGTTCAAAGCCCAACTAACGTCCGAACACAACCCAACCGAACAAACGTAAGGTCGAAAGTGCAGACACTCACCGTCCAAACAACAAGAGGGAGCTTGAGCAACAACGACAACAACGCCAAAGACAACGTCGAATAAATAACGACTTTATATTCAACCGAAGAATCTCGCAAGAATTGAGATTCATTCAGTTTGCCTATCACTGTCAGAAATATCCAAACAGAAGATGTAAGACAGCGTCAAAATTCGAAAAATAAATTTTAAAAATTGGCCGTCATACTTCACGTTCTCGTGAATACGCAGAAAGTGATCATTCCATATTGCTGTTTTTTCCTCAAAAACCAACATTTCCAAATTGCAATTCGATCCTAGAATGCGCGGGCATGCATTTCTGAACGAGTTCTTGTGAACTCCTTGGGGCTCCGTAAGTAAACAAATGACATATTTACACTTCTTTCTTTCTTTCTTTCTTTCTTTCTTTCTTTCTTTCTTTATTCATTTATTTACATAAAGAACGGCAAAAAAATGAACAAAGAATTATAACTATAATTGGACTAGTTGCCGTTGTGGTTTACTTATTTTTAAACTCTGTAAACCGAATGAACGGTAAAAGAATAAACAGCCAAACAAGCACAAAGCAAACGAAAGCCCAGCGGAATGAAAAGGCTGGGAGTGCAGAAAACATCCTTGCTATGAAACGTCTTTTGAAAACCAAAACATATAAAGTGACTTCATCACATTTCCCGCCATTTCGCCTCAGGTAACTGCAAGAAAGTCGCTTGGGCTGTGCACGCATCACGAGGTTATCGTTTTCCACTCCGGTGCAGTCAGCCAGAAAATTCTGTTCCATTCGTCCCGGGAAATTTCGGGAAGTTCAAACCGGAATTTTCGGTCCAATAGAAAGCGCCCTCTGTATCAGATTTTTGTTAATAGACCTTTCAGGTCAGGGTGGACAAGAACAGAGCAAATGTATGAAAATGTCCACCCTAATCTCGTTCTGGAACTATTGTCCGAGCGCACTGAACTGGAATGCGGGAAAGGTCTATTGGAGTTTTCAGTTGTGCACTGCTTGCTACCTGATGACCCACTCTATCATTTGCTGGGTTGCTCAGAGAAGAAAAACAATAAATATTCTTGGCCTCATCCTTGACAATATTTCGTTTCCTAAAGACAACTGCCATTTGTCGACTTGTTTAAAAAGTACAAACTAATAGCTCTTTTGTTTATTTTTTTACTTGATTTTATCAATACATTTTTAACTGAAAGGCTAATTACTGTAGCGGCGAGAAAAAGGCCTAATAACTAAATAACGACGTACACATTCGGGAAACTGTAAATAGCTCCATGCTTAAATAGCCGCACCTTAAAATACTTACGGAAATAAATTCATTGCATTGCATTGCTAATTTTAATTATCTTAACTTTTGAGAGGAAACAATACAAACAAGGATCGTTACGAGACCAACGACTGATTTCACCCAATTTCACCCATAATCGTTTTGTATTAGGCGCGCAATGAAAAGATTCTATAAAACTATTGCCGCGACTCAGTGGTTTGAATAAGATGCTATTCCTTAGGAGGTTAAGGTGAACATTCTGAATCATTGAGCATTTGCCTGTTTTTGATCAATACTGGAAGGATGCCGAGAGACCTTAAACCAGATTGTTCATTTGTTAAAATAGGGGCAGAGAGCAACTGAACACAGAGAAACAAACTAAGCAATGTACAAACCATTTGTGGAGGAGTACGTCAACGCAGATAACAGCAAAATTACCAAGATGTTCATCTTGCTTGTTCTGGATTCACCCTCAAAAGAAAGTAGGAAGAGAAAAGTAGGAAGACTGTTGGTTTATATAGTTTACTCACTCACTCGACTTATAATAACGATGCACTTTTAGCGAAACACTAGAACTCAGTTAAACAATACACTTTCACTGCTAAAACTTTGTAAACTTTAAGCTGACATTTTGGCAAGAATGAACTCATGTATTTCATATTTTTCCGCCTTTTTAGATATGTGCTCAATCATTGTTTATACAGCCTTTAAAATTTAAAATGGCACATAAAGGAAATAAAATGTAAATCACTCAGTGTAGGCAGCTATCTAAATGGAGGTCTATCTAGCAATTATCCTATGTACTTTACTTGGCTTGTTTACTCCTGGCACTAGCTTTTAGAAAACTGTATTCAACATACGGACACGCAACCAGTGGTACCTTTTGATACGTCTCAGCTGAGTTGTCGTAAGTAAATTAAACAGCAGAGTTTCTGCGTTGTGTCCTAAAGTACTTCTCCTACACCTGCTTGTATACTAGAGCGACTTTCACATGCTCATTCGTAGAATATCTAGAATAAAGTTAATTGGTTAAGTCATCTGATCCTGATTGTGATTGAAGCAGAGTGTTCTATATAAGAGTCTTTATGGGTGCTAGAACCTTTTCATGCGCGGCCCCCTTTTTCGGTCAAGTCTTAATACTAACACAAGCGGTTTTTTCGAGGCTTCACTCCTCGGGATGTCGGGCAAGTTGTTGGTCTGCGGGCGTCCCGACTTTTGCCTAGTAAGCGGAGAAAAAATCTTCGGTATCCAAGGTACCGAGGCTTCGAGCAATAGAACCATTCTGATTTCCCCCACCAATACGAAGTGCAATATTTTAATTAGGTGGAGGGTAGTATGTTTTTTCTGCATGTGCACATGAATACACGAAATAAAGTTGATCGAGCTCTTAACTTGTATTGTCAGAAAACGTATGTCCAATACCAAGATAAAAGCATAGCTACACATTTGAATACACTTTAAGTACACAGCTCTGATGTTTGTTTAACTGGAGACTGGAGATAGGCGCCGACCTGATGGGCCACCAGGCTTTAGCGCAGGCTTTACCGTAAGTGTTTATTTATTTTTTTTTAATTTTATGGGTTGAATGAACATTACCACCTTTGAAAAATAATGCGCAGCACGTTCGCGCAAAAAAAGCTTTCTAAAAATTCAACAGGTGGACCATTGGGGATTTTCTTTTTCGTCAACAACAGCATTTTAACACTGGCTCTGGTTTAAATTGTGTCGCCTACAAAGCTCTAAGAACCATTAGCTAATTAAAACACATAAACTCGCTGAAAAGGTTTTACTAACTGTAAATGTTACATATACCCAGAAATGTCTAAATTCATTTCTTAAATCGATAAAATTTTCTTTTTTTTTTACCTTAAAGCTGCTTAAGTGCCCGAAATGTTTCTAGATATATGTCAAGAAAGATGAAAGGTTTAAATAGGGAAAAGCATAACTTTATGTAAACGCAAACTTAACAGTTGCGACTAACTCACATAATACTTTCAAAACATTAAAACAGCAAAAAGGATAAAATCCGAAATCAAATCGTACTGCACTTGTTTTTTCATTCATTGTACGGAGCAAATACAAAAACGTAAATATCTCTAAAACGAAAACAGATATTCCAAAACGAAAAACGGCATTCTTCTTTACTTTGGAAAACCTTTCAAATAAGCAGCAATTAGTTTTTACTTCATAGGCACTTTAAAAATGTCATGTATTAATGAATTTTAAAGTGAAGACAAACAAAAAAGCCATTGGTTTGTACGTTGTAAGCAAGTTGACAAATGGCAAACGACATACTGATAGGGATGTTTCTGACGCCAAGAATATTTGTTCGTTTCTTTTCTGAGCAATCTAGCAAATGATAGAGTGGGCGTAGATAGCCAGCAGTGCACAAAAACTCCAAATGTATAAAAGTAGACAAATCATTTTTATGTTCATACATTTTGTCTCGCTCTCCTCACCTTCCCCTGTAATAAAAGTCAATCTCTTACCTAAATGTGGTGTACAGTGGCAGGTAGTACTTCATCCTTTTCCAAAAAAAAGGGGGGAGAGAGCGTGGAAATAAACTACAACAACAACAATCTTTGTTTCTGTACTCTATGAAATTTACAAATGTAAGAAGGAAAAAGAAAAATTAGTTTAGATTGCCATGTTTTCCGTCATATAATGTTCAAGCTAGGTACACTTTTCGTCTCAACAATTATTTCTTACATTATGCTAATTTTGGGAGGGATTTATCTTCAGAATCTTTCTGAAGTCTCAGGATTTGCGAGCATGAAAAATAATATTACATAATTCAGACCACAGAGATACTTCCCGGCTAAACCCGAAAAATAATCTCGGACGACAGTAGAACATTCGTTGCCATCCATTTATAATTTATTTTGCAATATTAACTTCCCTATGACGGTGTGCAAAGCATGAAGACTCCCGCTCTTCAGAAATAATGCAAGATCATTTATAGCTTGTGTCCACACGAAGTCGTTCGAGCTGTGCATTACTCCAGCTCCACTGAGTCCGTTAAATGGCACCACGGTCGAACGTCTAAACAGATCCACAAATGTAAAACATTTCCATCCAAAAAATTGAGTAAATCGTGTCAAATTCATCACTTGAGTAAACTCACAGGCGGCCTATGCTCACAATGTCAGGCGTTTTTTTTTTTTTTTTTTCCCTTATGGATTTTTGGTTTTCGACACCAAAAATCCATCTTCGGATCGAACTGAATAGTGAGATTACAATAGAAAAGACAACAAGGCATTGAGGTAAGTCGATTTTGTTGCCAAAATGTTACAATTTCAGCTATAACGTCGACTACCGTTTTCCCCCATACAAAACTTTATAAATTGTGAAATTGTTAAATTGTTAAAACACATTGGTATCTTATGTAAGAGACTTGTTCAGTGATAAATTGTTTATTAAGCAATTTAGAGACAGTACAGTGCTTAAGAACACTGTAGTTGGTAATTAGTTATTACTCGTTATCTCATTAGCAGATGAAATTCGAGTTTGAAGACCTGATCACCTTTCAAAGTAGTTTTTGTTGCCAGGATGTCGTAAGCTGTAGCAATGCGATGTAGACTAAGGCAGTATTCCAATGTCCAGGAGGACATCTCATTTTAGAGTGGGAGTAGGAAGGGGTTGCCCCACCCCATACCCAGTCAGTCAAGTGATAAGTAGAAACTGGTCGACAACGAGGTCGAGAGACCGTAGAGAAAATGAAACGGTTGGACAAGACTATGTTTTCACTGTGTCCAATTTTTTTTGTGGAAACGAAGGCTAAGACGTGCTTGTGGCGGGAAATTTGTAGCACACGGGAGTGAGGTCCCTATCTGATCTCTGGTTTTATACACTGGACTGACGATCGATGTTTAGCTTGTCATCCTGTAACAAACTCACGCTCAATTCTTTAAATTTGTCAAAAGTATCGGACTGCCGGTCATTTAGTGTTTTGAAAACCGTGATCCGGCAGTCGGCCTGAAAAAGATTTAAACATGGTCACGGTCTTCGAGCCCAGTGTAAACCAACGGTTAGACCTGCGATATATAAGGCTCTTCTGGATCGCTTGGCAGTTCTTAACCGACATATGATAGTTTGAATTGGATGTGTTCCTTCGTTTTCATCTGAATTTCTTTCCGCGGCAAAAGTATGCATAATTTATCACCGGCGCCAGACCATATCGGTCGAGCTCTCTGAAGACCCGGATTTAGAAGAACATGATTCGAAACATGAATAATAGGATCGTAGTTCGCGTCTTTTTTCTTTTTTTACTCTTGTGCGAACGTTCAGCGAAACGTGACGTACACGGCCGACATATACTATTACACAACGACCGAATTTGAATACGCGAAACGTGACTCTCGCCTTGCAATTGCGCAACATATGGAGGCGTTGAATTTATAAAGTTTTGTATGGGGGAAAACGGTAGTCGACGTTATAGCTGAAATTGTAACATTTTGGCAACAAAATCGACTTACCTCAATGCCTTGTTGTCTTTTCTATTGTAATCTCACTATTCAGTTCGATCCGAAGATGGATTTTTGGTGTCGAAAACCAAAAATCCATAAGGGAAAAAAAAAAAAAAAAACGCCTGACATTGTGAGCATAGGCCGCCTGTGAGTTTACTCAAGTGATGAATTTGACACGATTTACTCAATTTTTTGGATGGAAATGTTTTACATTTGTGGATCTGTTTAGACGTTCGACCGTGGTGCCATTTAACGGACTCAGTGGAGCTGGAGTAATGCACAGCTCGAACGACTTCGTGTGGACACAAGCTATAAATGATCTTGCATTATTTCTGAAGAGCGGGAGTCTTCATGCTTTGCACACCGTCATAGGGAAGTTAATATTGCAAAATAAATTATAAATGGATGGCAACGAATGTTCTACTGTCGTCCGAGATTATTTTTCGGGTTTAGCCGGGAAGTATCTCTGTGGTCTGAATTATGTAATATTATTTTTCATGCTCGCAAATCCTGAGACTTCAGAAAGATTCTGAAGATAAATCCCTCCCAAAATTAGCATAATGTAAGAAATAATTGTTGAGACGAAAAGTGTACCTAGCTTGAACATTATATGACGGAAAACATGGCAATCTAAACTAATTTTTCTTTTTCCTTCTTACATTTGTAAATTTCATAGAGTACAGAAACAAAGATTGTTGTTGTTGTAGTTTATTTCCACGCTCTCTCCCCCCTTTTTTTTGGAAAAGGATGAAGTACTACCTGCCACTGTACACCACATTTAGGTAAGAGATTGACTTTTATTACAGGGGAAGGTGAGGAGAGCGAGACAAAATGTATGAACATAAAAATGATTTGTCTACTTTTATACATTTGGAGTTTTTGTGCACTGCTGGCTATCTACGCCCACTCTATCATTTGCTAGATTGCTCAGAAAAGAAACGAACAAATATTCTTGGCGTCAGAAACATCCCTATCAGTATGTCGTTTGCCATTTGTCAACTTGCTTACAACGTACAAACCAATGGCTTTTTTGTTTGTCTTCACTTTAAAATTCATTAATACATGACATTTTTAAAGTGCCTATGAAGTAAAAACTAATTGCTGCTTATTTGAAAGGTTTTCCAAAGTAAAGAAGAATGCCGTTTTTCGTTTTGGAATATCTGTTTTCGTTTTAGAGATATTTACGTTTTTGTATTTGCTCCGTACAATGAATGAAAAAACAAGTGCAGTACGATTTGATTTCGGATTTTATCCTTTTTGCTGTTTTAATGTTTTGAAAGTATTATGTGAGTTAGTCGCAACTGTTAAGTTTGCGTTTACATAAAGTTATGCTTTTCCCTATTTAAACCTTTCATCTTTCTTGACATATATCTAGAAACATTTCGGGCACTTAAGCAGCTTTAAGGTAAAAAAAAAAGAAAATTTTATCGATTTAAGAAATGAATTTAGACATTTCTGGGTATATGTAACATTTACAGTTAGTAAAACCTTTTCAGCGAGTTTATGTGTTTTAATTAGCTAATGGTTCTTAGAGCTTTGTAGGCGACACAATTTAAACCAGAGCCAGTGTTAAAATGCTGTTGTTGACGAAAAAGAAAATCCCCAATGGTCCACCTGTTGAATTTTTAGAAAGCTTTTTTTGCGCGAACGTGCTGCGCATTATTTTTCAAAGGTGGTAATGTTCATTCAACCCATAAAATTAAAAAAAAATAAATAAACACTTACGGTAAAGCCTGCGCTAAAGCCTGGTGGCCCATCAGGTCGGCGCCTATCTCCAGTCTCCAGTTAAACAAACATCAGAGCTGTGTACTTAAAGTGTATTCAAATGTGTAGCTATGCTTTTATCTTGGTATTGGACATACGTTTTCTGACAATACAAGTTAAGAGCTCGATCAACTTTATTTCGTGTATTCATGTGCACATGCAGAAAAAACATACTACCCTCCACCTAATTAAAATATTGCACTTCGTATTGGTGGGGGAAATCAGAATGGTTCTATTGCTCGAAGCCTCGGTACCTTGGATACCGAAGATTTTTTCTCCGCTTACTAGGCAAAAGTCGGGACGCCCGCAGACCAACAACTTGCCCGACATCCCGAGGAGTGAAGCCTCGAAAAAACCGCTTGTGTTAGTATTAAGACTTGACCGAAAAAGGGGGCCGCGCATGAAAAGGTTCTAGCACCCATAAAGACTCTTATATAGAACACTCTGCTTCAATCACAATCAGGATCAGATGACTTAACCAATTAACTTTATTCTAGATATTCTACGAATGAGCATGTGAAAGTCGCTCTAGTATACAAGCAGGTGTAGGAGAAGTACTTTAGGACACAACGCAGAAACTCTGCTGTTTAATTTACTTACGACAACTCAGCTGAGACGTATCAAAAGGTACCACTGGTTGCGTGTCCGTATGTTGAATACAGTTTTCTAAAAGCTAGTGCCAGGAGTAAACAAGCCAAGTAAAGTACATAGGATAATTGCTAGATAGACCTCCATTTAGATAGCTGCCTACACTGAGTGATTTACATTTTATTTCCTTTATGTGCCATTTTAAATTTTAAAGGCTGTATAAACAATGATTGAGCACATATCTAAAAAGGCGGAAAAATATGAAATACATGAGTTCATTCTTGCCAAAATGTCAGCTTAAAGTTTACAAAGTTTTAGCAGTGAAAGTGTATTGTTTAACTGAGTTCTAGTGTTTCGCTAAAAGTGCATCGTTATTATAAGTCGAGTGAGTGAGTAAACTATATAAACCAACAGTCTTCCTACTTTTCTCTTCCTACTTTCTTTTGAGGGTGAATCCAGAACAAGCAAGATGAACATCTTGGTAATTTTGCTGTTATCTGCGTTGACGTACTCCTCCACAAATGGTTTGTACATTGCTTAGTTTGTTTCTCTGTGTTCAGTTGCTCTCTGCCCCTATTTTAACAAATGAACAATCTGGTTTAAGGTCTCTCGGCATCCTTCCAGTATTGATCAAAAACAGGCAAATGCTCAATGATTCAGAATGTTCACCTTAACCTCCTAAGGAATAGCATCTTATTCAAACCACTGAGTCGCGGCAATAGTTTTATAGAATCTTTTCATTGCGCGCCTAATACAAAACGATTATGGGTGAAATTGGGTGAAATCAGTCGTTGGTCTCGTAACGATCCTTGTTTGTATTGTTTCCTCTCAAAAGTTAAGATAATTAAAATTAGCAATGCAATGCAATGAATTTATTTCCGTAAGTATTTTAAGGTGCGGCTATTTAAGCATGGAGCTATTTACAGTTTCCCGAATGTGTACGTCGTTATTTAGTTATTAGGCCTTTTTCTCGCCGCTACAGTAATTAGCCTTTCAGTTAAAAATGTATTGATAAAATCAAGTAAAAAAATAAACAAAAGAGCTATTAGTTTGTACTTTTTAAACAAGTCGACAAATGGCAGTTGTCTTTAGGAAACGAAATATTGTCAAGGATGAGGCCAAGAATATTTATTGTTTTTCTTCTCTGAGCAACCCAGCAAATGATAGAGTGGGTCATCAGGTAGCAAGCAGTGCACAACTGAAAACTCCAATAGACCTTTCCCGCATTCCAGTTCAGTGCGCTCGGACAATAGTTCCAGAACGAGATTAGGGTGGACATTTTCATACATTTGCTCTGTTCTTGTCCACCCTGACCTGAAAGGTCTATTAACAAAAATCTGATACAGAGGGCGCTTTCTATTGGACCGAAAATTCCGGTTTGAACTTCCCGAAATTTCCCGGGACGAATGGAACAGAATTTTCTGGCTGACTGCACCGGAGTGGAAAACGATAACCTCGTGATGCGTGCACAGCCCAAGCGACTTTCTTGCAGTTACCTGAGGCGAAATGGCGGGAAATGTGATGAAGTCACTTTATATGTTTTGGTTTTCAAAAGACGTTTCATAGCAAGGATGTTTTCTGCACTCCCAGCCTTTTCATTCCGCTGGGCTTTCGTTTGCTTTGTGCTTGTTTGGCTGTTTATTCTTTTACCGTTCATTCGGTTTACAGAGTTTAAAAATAAGTAAACCACAACGGCAACTAGTCCAATTATAGTTATAATTCTTTGTTCATTTTTTTGCCGTTCTTTATGTAAATAAATGAATAAAGAAAGAAAGAAAGAAAGAAAGAAAGAAAGAAAGAAGTGTAAATATGTCATTTGTTTACTTACGGAGCCCCAAGGAGTTCACAAGAACTCGTTCAGAAATGCATGCCCGCGCATTCTAGGATCGAATTGCAATTTGGAAATGTTGGTTTTTGAGGAAAAAACAGCAATATGGAATGATCACTTTCTGCGTATTCACGAGAACGTGAAGTATGACGGCCAATTTTTAAAATTTATTTTTCGAATTTTGACGCTGTCTTACATCTTCTGTTTGGATATTTCTGACAGTGATAGGCAAACTGAATGAATCTCAATTCTTGCGAGATTCTTCGGTTGAATATAAAGTCGTTATTTATTCGACGTTGTCTTTGGCGTTGTTGTCGTTGTTGCTCAAGCTCCCTCTTGTTGTTTGGACGGTGAGTGTCTGCACTTTCGACCTTACGTTTGTTCGGTTGGGTTGTGTTCGGACGTTAGTTGGGCTTTGAACTCGTTTGGCTGTTCATTTCTGCTCATTCATTTCATTAAGTTTATTATTGTTCGGGCAGGAGACATCAGTCTCGTATTTAAACTCCTATTAAAGTTGCGAAATGTGTTAAAACATAGCTCATTAGGGTAGAAGCTCCTTTGCTTCTTTGATATTTAAATAAAGGATGGCATCCCCACAGCGTTAAAACTTCGCTTTAAAACCAAGCGACAGATAAATAAATCTTCCCTGAAAACATCCACGCAACGCGCGAGTAGCATGCGTGGACGAACTGGGTACATTGTCTAAAAATAACTAATGAGGGATTACATGTACCTTGGGTGTAAGGCAAATATGGGGTATTCACTCTCTTACCTTGATCTTCTCTCGGTTCGTTTCATTCGCAATTTTTCCCTTTAAAATTGAAAATGGTTGACTCTCCAGAACACTGATACGTCACCGACCTCGTCACTTTTAGACCACAACGGCAGCGAAAACGTCGGAAAACAAATGGTTTAATGAGTGGTACAATGGCTCAGTCTTATCTCAAATTCGCTAGCAAATATGCGAATTAGCTAACAAATATGCGACATATAGTCTCTTAAACTACAAACTTCTCGGATGCCGACTTCTAGTGTCGCTAGGACACACTGAACAGTGGGGTCCTATTTGAACTTTTTTCCTGTTAAATTCACCGTACAATTGTAGAGCAAATCGATCTTTTCGCTGATTCAAATGACCTCAAAATCAAACTGTACACATGCGATCGTGTTGCGATGATTAAATCTACTATAAATAGACATATATAGCTCATCAGCTTAGTCGAGTGTCAAGGCGTATCAGCTTGAACAAGTCCAAAAATTTTTGCCTGTGGGCAAAATTTTAATGTTCGCATTGGATTTCAATTCGCGGAGTTCTAGCTAGTTCTCCTCGCTCCCGCTATGAGAGATTCGTCGTCCAATGCGACTTATGTTTCTTCACTGTTATTTGCGTAACATGGAGAGTTTCCATAAATTCAAGATATTCTCGCGGTGGAGTCCACTGACGCCCGCGGTTGAAACTTATAATCTGGTGTAATCCTGAGAAATTTTCATCCAGCAACTTCACCTCAATCATCAAAAACGTTCCCAATGCGTAATAAAAAAGCCAAAATTTGGTCTTATTTGCTGTTAACTGTTAATTCAAGATTAGAATTGTAATAGAAATGTCAAATGAACTATACCCAGAAAGCAAACAAAACAAGTTTCCATTTTTAGTGCGCAAATCGCAGTCATATAGACCTTGACCTCGAAATGTAAAACAAACATGTGCCTGCAATATTGACTAATACAGTGATTTCAGGAGCTTCATCTACTGGTCAGCAGAATTACTCCGAAAAGTTTACGGATGATGGAAGGACATCATTTGCATTTAATTAACATAATCTTCACCACAACTAAAACCCTGCAGATTGCTCACGCAATCTTGGGGTTAAAAACGGCTGTACCCTTAGGTCCAACATCATTGGTCAAAACGTGTTATTAGGCGAGACTATCTACACTATTATTGCTTGATTCGGGGAGGGTTGGAAATACTCTTTATAGTGAACTGTACAAGGAAGCTCCGCAGGCAAGAAGTGTCTTTTCCATAGCTGGTATTACATAAAAAGTTTGGATGTCATGACTAGCTAAAGCCGGAGTTTAGTAAAAGGATCTTTTAAAGTATATGGAACAGAAGCACCAAACAGGAGTGATTCATTTAAGTGTTTTAAAGGCTTACTGAAGTGAGCAGTATTGAGGAGGGATCCAGTGTGTCAAAGAAACACCATTTTCTATGACAGATGTAGGAAAGAGTTACCTTGTCTGTCAGAAATGATACAGGCAACGATTTAGTGAAGCCCCGTATAAAATTTTGTCAATATCTCTGCCTGGGTGTTATGCTACAGATCTCCTAGTGATATGTTTAACCTTCCTAAGTGCTTTACAACAGAACAGAGCACAGTCGAGGTTTCTTTATTTGTTTTATGATAAAGAATCGGATAATTTCCCCACGCATTCGGCTGAATTTTCGAACCAAACTTTATTTTCCAAACGAGCAAAAGTGGCGTCAGCCGTGCACTGTTCTCTGATAAAGCACGCTAAAATAAGCCAATCACAATCCTTGTTAGAATTGCTCAAATAATTTGATTGGCTAACGAAGCGACAGCTGTCAATCACAAACTGGACTTCAGCTAAGCTTTCAGTTTCGAGTAGTTTGAGCGGCTTTCGAGAGAAGAACGATGCCTTCAAAGTTCGCTTTTAAGTTAATTTTTAAATACGGATCTAACGGCAGGTAAAGGTTGATACAATGTAGTCCAGAGGAATCCGGCCGCATTGTGGCCATCGAAAACATGCATTTTTCCTTTGGAATTACGAAACACGGAGCTCAAAGCTTGCGGATAAAAGTGCGAAATGCCGAGTTGAATTTAAAAGGAGCTATACAGTTATTTACGGCTTGTAGCCGCATGCAGCAAGATTGCCCGAACTAGCGTAAAAGTTAGAAAGACTAAACGGCTCCCACTGGTTCTACTCCGAGCACAGAAGAGAATATCGGAGCAAGCTTTGCACTGACCACTCGTCGGTTCACTTTGCTGAGATGACCGGAGAACGTGCGTTATTACACTACATGTAAGTGTTGTTTGCGCAATTGAGCATTTTTACAAAAATTAAGCTTCTCATGTTTTGTGTCGCTGCTTTACTTCTTAAGTATAATTTCTGCCTTCGTAACAAATATAATGTCTTTTATCGAAGCACTGTTTAGGTTGAGAATCTGTTTATTTCGCTACGCGTTTCGTCGGCGGGAATCTAGCAAAACTTGTTATTTTAGTACAGTTTTAACACTACTGTTGCTAACAATGGTCTCTGTGAGCCTTATTTACTGCAGACAAATAGCTTGTTTCCATTGCGTTTATCTGAGTCACAGGGGATGTTTAATTTGGGTCAAATTCGTCAAAATTCCGAAGCAAAAATTTGAAAGTCAACTTACCGTCATCAACCCGTGGTCTGTTCTCTGATAAAGCACGCTATTTCAGCCAATCAGAGTGCGCGTTAGATCGAAACTTTATTATAAAACCTTATAATGGCAGATATCAAATTATTGAAAACTGGATCATTGGATAATGCAATTCGAGAGGTTTCATGGTATATGAGCCATTATACCATGCTCTGCAAATATGGGAAACGTACGCGCGATTTTCTGAGACGTTATTTTTATTTTAGTTTAGTTTTCTATGTTTGGAGGCGTTGTTATTAAAACAATTATTCCACTCGTGTTTGTTGGATATGAGATGATTGTAGCCAACTCGGCGCTACGCGCCTCATTGGCTCTCTACCATCTCATATCTAACGCTTGGTCGTGGAATAATTGTTAATTACACCAAAAGGGGGTATAGACAGGATTTTAATCCATGCAAGGACATTTTAATACAATAAATCACATCAAACTTCACCTGTTCGTCCACGGATAGTATATCTGCAGTCAATTCACAGCCAGGAAATAAAATGTCAGCCTGCAGATATCTTCGTGATGGAAGAACAAGCCATCCTCGACATCGTGACCGTGTTAGTTCATCTTGACGTCACTGAAAGGGATTGGTATATCCTCCAACACTTTTGTTGGCATTGTTTTGTGTCACCCAGACCTATTGAAAACGAGTAAGCTTTTATAGGCTACCTTCTTACTTTATTAAGCGACATGGCACAAATGGGTAATAGCTTAACTTGCCAGTAGGTAATACCCAGAACAGGATATTACTGAAAAGTATATTAACCTACATTGCCGGCGGATTCTTTGAAATTTCGTCATTTCAAAATCTTCCTTCAGTATACCTACCTATCACCCTTTTTTTGTTATTTTAACTTCTTTCATTTTCACGTATGCTGCCACCGTCACGTTAATGTTATTTTTGTTAACGATTTGATTTAGTAAAAGCTGAGCGACTTTTGAGACACTGTGTGAGGAAGTATCTTCATCAACTAAAGGGAACTTGCCACTGTTTCGCACCAAGCACTGTACAGGAGGCAACAATTTTGTACTGTATATGCAGTCACCTTGTATCTTATTTCATGCCAACATGGCGAAACGTATGTTAAATCGTATCTTGCTATAAAATCCTCCGACGTTTTCATGTGAGAGTTTCCCTCCCGGGGTTCCCTCCAGGACTTTCTCGTCGAGATCCACCCCTCTTTAAATGTAACTTTCCAATGATTTCCTTCTTCAGGAGATTGCAACTTTTTCATTGCTTCATCGATGCTCCACTCTTCACCTTCAACTTCCTCTATGGAGAGAGTGGCCAAAGTGGGGTACCAATCACGCATCACGCTGATTTTAATTTTTCTATTAAATCACGCATCACGGATAATTTTATTCCCCAATCACGCGTCACGTAAAAAGAAGTTAGTATATTGCAAATTTTACTTTGTCGACCCCAAAAGCGTCGTTAAAAGAAGAACTTTGCCGATTTAACCACTAAAATGCATCGACAAATATGTGATCTCTCGAACGGCTGAACGCACGGCAAGTGAACTAGCCTGCGAACAGGCTCCCAGCGAAGGCGGGAAAAAAAATCTGGCGGGGATGGAAAAAAAAATTCGGCGAGCGAAGCAAGCCGTTAACCGCGAGAAAAAGAATTCCGGGAATTGCGCTTCCCCTTGTCACCATTCCGCTCTCGTCTCACCACTAAACCTATTAATCCAACTGGGAGCCTGTTCGAAGGCTACACGTGAACGGATAATTTGAATGATAGTCAATCGATTTACTTGTTCCAAGATATCTTAAGACCAGCGTACATCTCATCAATCCCCCACATATACCTACACAGCCAACCATCTCATCAATCCCTTCACAGTTTGCATTTTATTAAATCGTTTCTAGAGTCATTACTCATTATATTCAGTGGTTATCAACTCATGTAGAACCAAGTGGTGTTGAGAAAGTACGACTGTGTCGGTGTGGCTATGGGCTTTCCGTTAGGCCCTGTTTTGGCCAGTATTTTTCCATTTTGAAGAGAAATGGCTCCTTAACAACAACGCTCGCCGTTCTATTTAGTTTCCATACGTTGACCATACCTCAGAAAACACAGCAACTCAGTTTCTACACTACCTCAATAACTGTCACGTAAATATCAAATTCACCGTTGAATTTGAAGAAAACAGTACAATTCCTTTCCTGGACATTCTCATCAAATGCTACAGTCATACTCTCTCAACATCTATTTACCGAAAGAAGACCTTTACCGGCCCGTACAAAAAATAGGACGCCTTCACACCTAGGAAATACAAAGTGAACCACATCTTCACGCTCACTTTTTGCGGTTTCCGCATCTGTTCGTTACCTTCTCTTTTGCGCCCTTGTTTGAATGAACTGAGGAAGTTGTTGTTACGAAACGGTTACCCTACTGGTGCTGGTGTTACAACAATAATGATGTTCTGAACAGGCAGCGAAACAGACCGAGGGATCCAACCACCACAGTCCCCAGAAAGGAAATAGTCTTAGGCTAAGTAGGTTCTTATCAGGTTCTTAATTTCTATGAAGGAGATATAGTTGTTAATTACCAGAAAAATAAATAAACTTGGGTTTGATCCTTGAATATAAAGTATTTATTCACAAGAGCATTATGGTAGGCCTACCACAACTGATTAAAAAAATGTATATGTAGTGTTGCCTCTAGAACAAGAGTTCATAATTTTACTTAAGCCCATGTCACATATAAGAATCTGCTTGATCTTGCTTGGCTAAGCAGGTTTTTACATTTTCGGGTTTTAAAATGGCAAATTTCTGCCAGCGGGTTCTTAAATCACTAGCTTTTTTATTTTCACGCGGGTTTTTACTGTAGTCAGGTCTACAATGATGCCAATCGCTGTTACGCTAAGTGTTCGAACGACAGCAATGTTAAGATTGCAACTCTGATGAAGGTGGAGTAAAGCCACTGAAAATTCAGACCAGGAAAAAGAGAGTCGGATTACAAAACCTCAGCAATGTCTATCATCGATCGCGATCATTTAAATCTAATCTAGACGACAAATACAGAAATTGATTTTTATATCGCAGAAAACGAAGTGTTTTTTACCCTTTTTAAATTAACAATGGTACGCAGTCATTTAATATTGAAAGCTCGTTGGCTAGTAAATCAACTCAATATTTTCGCAAAAGTCGTATTTTCAGTCAGAAAGTTAGGACTTTTTCACCCCTGCTGTGCACCTACTGCTTTGAATGACGGTTATCTCTTTTTTTGTCAAGTTGCATACTTGTGCTATACCGTATGAATTTATGGTCATGCAAATGAAGCTGCTTGTTCTCTAGGCAGTGGTACGATTAAAGGCACAACAGTAACTATCACAGAAGTATACCATACCGTACACCACTAGTATGCAATGAGAAATTTTGGAGAACTATATATAATATATACAGTATGCTTGACTACAAAAATGCACAATCCAGAGATGTATTTGGCTGAATACACAGCGTACCAAGCCACACGTTTTCGTTGTTCACATGAAATCACCTTGGGGTATCGACTAACACTGTGTAATGAAGCAAACGTTAATGGAATTATTCAGAAGAAGGACTTTTTCATAAGGAATTACATAATTCATCATATCATCGAGCGAAGATACTGTTGTCTTGATTTTCATTTCCGTTAGCATTAGGGTTAACCTTCACTGCTTCGGTTAACAAAGACTTGATATATGACATCAAAAGCGCAGTCATTTTCACGACGATATATAAGAGCTTATTAGATTTGACTCATTGGTTCAATGACTGATTTGTCGATCAGTCATTGAACCAATTTAATTTGGCTAAGTAGATTTAAATTAAACTGGGCATCGCATCCTGGTTTTTTATCAATCAGTCTAATAAGTCAGTCTAAGTTTTTTTTTTGTTACACAAAGAGTTAAAAATGGAGCAGAGATCCATCCTTTCTCATAAGTTATTGTATTTAATATCTTATGTAAATCTCTACAATAACTTATATAATTTATATCCTTCATTTCGTTAGCGTTAACTTTCATATTAAGAAAGAGTCACACTAGAAAGTTTATTGAGTAACCTTGAGTACAACCAGTGAACGCACCAAGTATTTCTGACATTTCGGTAATGTCCTTGTCTCGATTCCCCTGAAAAGTCAACGCGTGTCCAAGTGCTTTTAAAATGGTCAGCTCTTAAGAGGCCCTGCGCCTAAGAAACGACCGATGATTTCCGGCTAAAAAATAAAATCGGCCGATTTTTATCTCCCAAGTAGAGGTTACCGAATACTATTTAAAAATGAATTTCTTTTGTTTCGGTTTCGCTTTAAACCATAAATATTGAGCTGCAAACTTTTTCCGTCTGATAGCAGCAAAATCAAGCCGAAAATAAGCCCCCGCAAAAAACTGTTCAGAAATTACTATCGCAACGCAAAATAATGAGAAAACTACACAGTGTTGAAGAAAAAGGCCTTTTAATGCAATATCATTCGATAAACATCAAAAAACTGCCGAAGCGATTAACAAGTAAAATTTCAAATATTGCATACTAAATTAGTTGGAGCGTTGGAGCTGATTTTAGAATAATTATTTCTCAAAAGTTCAACGCTTTTGAAAGCAATCACAGTAATGAATTAGAGATTGGAGGGATACACATCACGTTTCTGGAAAAACATTTTTCGGCCAAAGTATATTGACCTTGTACAAAGCGTTCAAAGTTACCGTGTTTACCGTTATCCTGCTACTTCGGCGAAACACTTCTCTTTTGCCAATACGACCATGGATAGCGTGGTAAACGCCACTTTAAACCTTGCTAGGCCTTCAAAGACCATCCTGAGTAGAAGGATGTATAATGAAAGAGAAAGGAAGATGAAAATACGCAGAAAAAGAAAATAACTCGAAATTACCATCTGTAACGAAAGTTGAATCTGGAAAATGTCGTGGCGTGACAGCGGCCATTGACGTCATTTGTCACGTCAAGTCGCAACAGCGTGGGAAAACGAGTCTGCAATGTCCTTCGTGCAGTCAGCGGCTAGGTATCCAGTCGTGACCCCATAACTCAGATCACGCTGCAGCCAAAACGGTGTGGCGGTTGGGGAAGTTTTTCTTTCTGAGTGACCATCATTTGTGAAGAATAACATAACATTGTTCCACTAAACGTTTTCTGGCCGGGTAAAATTGTTTTCCTACTTGTGCATTCGTTTGGATTCCGCCGCTATTTATACAAATGACGTCCATGGCCGCTGTCACGCCACGACATTTTCCAGATTCAACTTTCGTTAGCAGATGGTAATTTCGAGTTATTTTCTTTTTCTGCGTATTTTTCATCTTCCTTTCTCTTTTAATTCTTCGTCCTTCTATTTAGGATGGTCTTTGAATGCCTAGCAAGGTTTAAAGTGGCGTTTAACACGCTACCCACGGCCGTATTGGCAAAAGAGAAGTGTTTCGTCGAAGTAGCAGGATAACGGTAAACACGGTAACTTTGAACGCTTTGTACAAGGTCAATATACTTTGGCCGAAAAATGTTTTTCCAGAAACGTAATGTATATCTCTCCAATGTCTGATTCATCACTGTGATTGCTTTCAAAAGCGTTGAACTTTTGAGAAATAATTATTTTAAAATCAGCTCCTACGTTCCAACTAATTTAGTATGCAATATTTGAAACTTTATTTTTTAATCGCTTCGGCAGTTTTTTGATGTTTATCGAATGATATTGCATTGAAAGGCCTTTTTCTTCAACATTGTAGTTTTCTCATTATTTTGCGTTGCGATAGTAATTTCTGAACAGTTTTTTGCGGGGGCTTATTTTCGGCCTGATTTTGCTGTTATCAGACGGAAAAAGTTTGCGGCTCGATATTTTTGGTTTAAAGGGAAATTTCTAGAGGATGCTTGGGAATTAAATTGCGGGGTCACCTAGAGAAATGAATTACAGTGAGATGTTTTAAACAGTATTTCAAAAACATACCGTGCTGTGAGTAGATTGTTAGTAAATCATTTTCGCACTTATTGCCTGAACTTTGAGCGGAATCCGTCTTAATTATTGTATCTTTTATCATTGCAACTTTTGAATTAAATTTTCATCAAATTAATAAAGTTATTAATGCTATTATTACTATCATTCTAAGAGAGACTCGCAAAATGGCCCCCAAAATGCGGTTACTTTCACGACTTAACTGCTTTGCACATGGCTGGTTAAAATTATAGTAAATTTATCGTGTAGCCCAGAGGAAAAAAGATAATTTCATGATCGTACAGTACAAACAGTGAACACCAAAAGTATTTCTGCAATGTTGAATGTCCTTGGCTGTTGATTAAAAGCAGCTCTAGCTATTCGAAATATCGCCTGGAGAGGTACATGTAGGTCTAGAGTGAAACTATTTATCAACAAAATTACTCTAAGCTCGTTAGCTTTCACATCCGTTTTTAGGAGGTGCCAAATTACAACGCATGACTTTAAAATATCCCACATAGGATTGCTTCGTGTTGACAGAGGTTTTTTTACACTGAATACATAATTTCATGTAGTACGAAGGCAGCCTTATCGTCGTTCCACAAGATCTGCCTGTTTCAGAGACATAATCAGTCAATCAATTAATCATAATCTCTAGTTAGCTTACCGGTTGATTTAAATCAAACAAGGAGTCATATCCTAGGTTTGCTATCAATCGTGTTCATTTTTTCAAGCTAAAATTGGAAAAAAAGGTCGGCGTTTTGTTTTAGAAATTGGAGCAGAGTTCAGGATCATTCAATAACTTATGTAATTCTCTGCAATAACATATATAACTTCTATTATTCATTACGTTACTGTTAACCCGCAATGTTTCGGTTAAGAAAGAGTCAAACTGATGTCATCAAAAGCGCAGTCATTTTTACGGCTACACTGCTCTGCACATAGCTGTGGAACACAAGGTAGTTCAGTGTCTTTGGCTCGCGATTCCCTGAAAAGTGAACGCGAAGTCAACACGTGTCAGAGTACTTGTAAAATGGTAGGCCAAACTATTTTTGGCAAGGGTAATCACATGAGTCGTCGATAACTTTATATTATGTAACAGGAGCAAATCAATCGGTTAGCTAAACATCTGACGAAAGTAATTGACTTAACTTATTAAAAATTCTGTTTCGTTCTTCGACGCAGCTGTTCGTGGGAGAATCTAAACTACTTCGTTAGGGCGGAAGTGAACACGAAGGGGTGATTCCTCAAATATGTGATTATAGCAGTTTAAAAGTGTAGTAAATTACAGTGTCGACTGATAAATGGTGCCTCTTTGCTATTTTTCTGCACTTAAGCATGAGATTGTTGTCATCACGCATATACCTCAACGAAGAGTTATTTCATATCATCTTCTTTGATAACACATATTGCCGTTAATCCAGGACCATCCGGATTAATTTCAAGTGCTGCAAGTATGATCATTTCCGTTTTGAAAATGAATTTACTGTTGACAAACGCCTACTCTTATGTCTCATACTGTGAATGAAAATGACCAGAAAAAAGTCATATCTTTCTAATACAGCCGTTGACAAATTAGGAAGTTGAAATTTCAGTGACAACACACTAGGCAATGCTTGAGCAGGTAACACATTGACGTTTGTCAACAGCATTTCGTTTGTCAACAGCAAATTCATTCTCAGAACGGAACTGATCATCATGCTGACCTTGTTCAATAAGATTCCCGGTAAACGGCGTGTGGGAAGGATAATAACAAGCTTACGAAACTTGATTTCTGTTTATTATTTGTTTACCATTATCTACATCATCACAAGGTAAATCGGACGAATCTTGACTGGGTTGAATTTCCTATAAAAGTAAATTCCAACTTAAGAATAGAATATCAAGTTTGTGGTATTCTGTTATGATGCTTTTTCGCATTTTCTGTCCCGTTAATGCTTTTAAAAGATATTAGATTAATAAAAGCATATGTAATTTTAAAGAAAAGTGTGATATACTGCGGCTTGCAGCAGTTGTCATCAGTGACACGTGCTGTGATTCGTAATGGAGTGATCGTTTTTTTTATTGTAGAGTAATGCATAAATTTAAATAACTTATGTAGACTAAAGATAATTGGAAGAGGGGCGTGACGGGGTAAAATGGGAACTGGGCTTTGCCCTTTTTTGGGTTGGGAATATGGGATTTACTGCACTGGGACTGGGATTCAGCCACTGGGAATGGGATGAACAATTTCGAAAACGGGAAAGGGATTTTTATTCTTAGCGCTCTCTGACCCTATTTTTTGACACCACTGCTTAATTGACCCTATTCTTTCGAATAAAGAATTAAAATTCAGCATCATTAGACCTCAGTAGACACATAGAATCATTATATTTTTTTATTTCCGCGTTCTAGCTATCAGGCTCCACACAGTCTTAATAAAGACTTTTAGATTCACGTTTCCCGGGAACGGCTAACCGCTAGGGATTACGTGACCAGAGCCAGACGTCACGTTTGAGGTTTTCCACTCGCGTTTTGAACGTCAAGAAGTAGGTTTTCACGTAAGTCATTTACTACAAGCTTTATTGCCTTGAATTGTATTTTATGCCACGTACAAATGCTGAAATTGAATAAAGTGACCCTTTTTACAAATCGGATGAATGCTTCAGGCAAATAAGCAATTACCTAGCCTTTTGTTGTTATTTGAAGAAAGGCACTCATCCTAAGTGGAAATCCAATATGGCGGCGGCTTAAATCGAATGTGTGTTTTATGATGCTTTAGTTCTTTAGAAAACTACACATGCTAGAAAACATTTTTTTTCAAATTCCGCGTTATTTTGACAATTTCTACTGTATTGACAAGATGATTTTCTATTGGCTCGAATTGACTTCAATTTAAATCAGGTTCCGTCCGAATGGCGAACGGCAAACGTCTAACCTCAAACCGCAGTTTGACGTTTGCGGTAAACGTGGATGCCAGTTTTCCTGGTCAGCGGTTTGATGCTGATGGAATGATATGTGCATGTTTCCACTTGGCGGGAACGTGACGAGTACAGCAGCAGCGAAAGTGGAGACAGTGAGTCTGACGAGGATTGTGCAGATGATACAAGTGGTTTAGATATGGTTATGCCAACAAGGGCTGGAAGACAAAGACTGCTCACCAGAAGAATGAGAGATTTTCTTCAGTCACAGCAAAAGGCTAGGTAATTGCTTATTTGCCTGAAACATTCATCCGATTTGTAGAAAAAGGGTCACTTTATTCGATTTCAGCATTTGTGAATCCAAACGACGTCAGTCCGTCAGTCCTTAATTAATTATACACATTAGTCTGCAAGCAATCACTGGGAATGGGATTTTAAATTTGTTAACTGGGATTTGGACCAAATTTAAGCTGGGAACTAAGATTTGGCAAAAATTTGGGCTGGGAACTGGGATTTGGTACCCCCCTTCATGATCCTCTTAGAAGGAAAAACAATGAGATCAACTCAAAAATGTTGTAAAACCACTCTACTGTTTGAATTTCATGAGAATTTCACGTGTTTACACTTAAATCAATAACAAAGCGAGATATTTTAAACGTAAATTCCTCATTTGAAGAGTATTTAGTCGCTTTCGAATCCGCCCTTTGAAAGTGAAAGTGCTTAATCTGGCGAAATTCGTCATGTAAGCCACATGCAAGTTTCCTACCCCTAAAATGGGTAATTTCATGGAGTGTCTGCATTGTCACGTAATAAATAAAAAATAAAATCAAAACCCACTCAGTGGATAAAGTGAATGAATTGTGATATTATAGGTGATGGATAAAGAGGACAGTTATGACAGTTCAACGTGTGTGTGTTGTCCCAAAGTTGAGATATTTGTCGAAATGTTCCGCGCAAAACTATAGAGCCTAGTATGGAGTCGCCATGTTGGAGGACCACCTTAGTCCTCCTGATGGCAAACGAAAAATAGTGTAAACATCTGGAACTTACTTTGGTTATCTAGACAACTGATTATCTGAACCGTACCAAGAAACATTTACAAAAGTACTTTTCCTAATACTTTAACTCCTAAAATGGCTAAAAATCACGAGAGAAGTGTATATTTTTCGACAAACGCGATCTTAGCTTCATGTCACCACAGGTCGGGGCAAGCTCACGATGCGAGGAGTTATTATTATTATTATTATTATTATTATTATTATTATTGTTTTTTTAATCTTTATGCCAACGTTAAGGCGTGAAACGTGACACATTTACCGCCGACATCTACTATTGCATAACCGCCGAGTTTGGTTACGCGAAACATGACCTTCGCCTTGCAGCATATGATGGTGTTGTGCTACAAGGGTTTCAATTTATTAAGGTTTGTATGGGGAAGAACGGTAATCGACATTACAGCTGAAATTTTGACATTTTTGCAATAAAAATAACTTACCTCAATGCCTTGTTATCTTTTCTATTGTCATCTCGCCTCTCAGCTCGATCCGTTCAGACTCTTAAAATTTGAGCCCCAGATTAAGTTGAGAGCAAGAATGTGCTTGTGCAGCCTTTTAGCCAGCTTCTTCAAACTGGCTGGAACTGGAAATTCGATTATAACACACTACGTTATGATATCCTAGAACAAAATAACTGTTTTTCTGGCACCAAAACGGATGTTTCGGTAGGTTTTGTAGCTTTTTGTGGAATTCAGACAATTTAGGAGAAGTTAGGATCAAGTTTTTCTCGGAAATTTGCCCGGGGGGTACGCCTTTTCACCCTTTTCAAAGGGCATGGTTTTTCAGCCGTTTTGGTCTTAAATAGGGTATCGATTTTAGCTGATTTTGGCTATTTTGGTCTTAAATAGGGCATGGTTTTTGCACTCTAGCCTTGATATGGGTATGTTTTTTAAGAAGAAGCCACTTTTTCATCATTATCGAAAAGAAAATCAACAAAAGCCCTTCACAAATTATGTTTTTGGTAATTCAACATTGGTCTGAACTAGGGAACTAATTATAACGCAGGTCTGAAACAGAGTTTTGATGTAAGGGTCAGGTCCAAAATAGGGTAGGGAATATCGCAGATTTTGGTCATAAATAGGGTAAGGGTTTTGGGAAGCGGGCTGCACACCCCCATCCAATTTTTCTGGGAGTACCCCACCCCCCCGGGGGGAATTTGTAAGTTGCTTCATTGAAATTCAGTATCAATTGACAATTAATAAAAACAGGTAAACGAACGAATCAGGAATTGGAGACCCTTAGCCTTCCAAAAAATCGAGACTCCGAGACAGCTTCGTATAAAAATCGAGACCGCGAGACGCACATAACCGCTAAAAAATGAGAATGCGAGACCCGTGAAATTCGACTAAAATTTTGCGAGACCCAGAGTTTTTGAAGGACCATTCGCCACCCCTTCAACATTGTCAGTCGAAAAGATCTGTTGTTCCTTACAGCTGTCTTCATCGAGTAATCATATTTCGCAATCGTACGTGACAATGTAATTCTCCCGCCATTTCTCTGAGCTAGAGATTGGATCCGCGAGGAAACACATCGATGCGTATTTGAATTATTATGGCTCTCAGGGCCAATCAGGGAATAGGATTAAAATAAACAACCGTATTATCAGTTAGATACAAAACTACAACGTAGCTGCATTGCAGCAACTGAACTTGTTTCAGCTTCAACCGCAGCAAACGTATAAACTAGTTCTACAATGTCCGTATCACACAGAAGTTCTGGCGACTGCAGGAAGTGAGGAAAACAATATCCCAACGAAAAAAGCAGCGAAAAGGAAAACAGTTAAGACGAATCATTTCCTCATAAAGAAGAGCAATACTTGGCAAATTTGTAGAAAGACAACTTTGACCAACCCTGGTAAATTGATCTTGGTATCTAGTTACATGTTACTTATTTGGCACGTGCGGGAAACATTTAGCATTCTTGTAAGTGCTAACAGCATTGCAAAAATTCAAACATTGGTGATAACAATATTTTCAATTTTCCTGCAAACAGGAAACGCTAGTTTTCGTCGTAGTGCTAACAAGACTTAAAGAACATAGTAAAAACGTTAAAACAGCGGCCAAAGGCTCCAGAATTGCGAGGCATGCATGGTCTCATGGTTATGTGGTGAATGTACACCTTGACGACCCCAGTGGGGACAAAAACTCTTGCTCACTTACAAGACAATACAGAATTCCGTTTTAACAAACATTTTAAAGTTAATTTTTACATACTATTCAGTGTATTCTTTTCTATCACACTATAGAATTTTCATCCTCTCTTTTATCATTTGACTGTTTAAGACTGCAGTTTAGAAGGTGGAAAGTGATCTTTTAATCGGCATTACATATACTTTAGTTCGCTGGTCTGTCGATCTGACCCGATCAGCCACTAGCCGTCGAGGCGTTCAGCACGGAAGAAAATGAGACAATAAAATGAGTTAACCTTTCTTTGCCAGATATCCTCCGTTCGAAAGTATCATTTGTCAACATGACAATCGCAGCCACTTAACTACGTAAATCAAACACACAAACATCAAGAAAGCTCCATACAAAAAAGCAAAGGATGCAATTAACAGTCTTTTTCTTCTCCCTCAATTAAAGGCGACGAAAGGAGGCTCTAGTGGCAACGATGTAGTATATTAGGACAGCGGTTGTACACGTCAAAGTATACATCCGTGAGAGTGCAAACGCGGGAAGAGAGTGTTGAAACGTATACTGTGTGTACTGTTGTCTTTCGCCTTCGTGGCTGCCTTTTGCGGTTTACTTTTGCTGTTCGACACTACAAATTGGCGATGAGGATGTCGAATTCAGTAGAAAGAGCGCTTCCGCCTTTAGATTTAACAGGTTCTTCCTCTCAGGTCGCAGAACGATGGCGACAGTGGAAACGATCGTATCAGTATTACATCGATGGCAAGGGAATCACGAATCCTTCCACGAAAAAGGCTCAGTTACTTCATTTAGCGGGTATGGAAGTACAAGATATTTACGAAGATCTTCCAGATCCTGGACCACTGAATGCTGACCAGGATAATGAGTATGTGGTGTCTGCGAAAGTTGGATGCTCATTTCCGAGCCGAGGAAAATGTACCGTACGAGCTTCATGTCTTTCGTCAACTTACGCCGACAAAGGGAGAGACCGCTGACAAGTTCATGATTCGTTTACGTAAACAAGCTCGTCATTGTAATTTTGGTACAACTTTGGAGGAAAATTTGCGGGACCAATTGATTGAAGAGTTGCCTGATGTTGAGCTAAAGAAGAAGCTATTGGAAGTCAACAACATTACTCTGGAAGCTGCAATGGATAAAGTTCGAAAGTGGGAAGCCTCACGCGAGCAGGCAAGTCAAATGGTCACGCCAAGCCAAGAACCTGGAGCAGGCGCTAATGTAGTTGAAGAAAGTCCTGGGCGTAGAACCAAAGGAAAAAGTGTTTGTTTCAACTGTAGTAAAGAAGGTCACTTTGCTCAGAGTAAAAGTTGTCCTATCCCGAGGTCGCAAGTGCAGCAAGTGTGGTAAATATGGTCATTATGCTAGCTGTTGCAAAGGGGGAAGGAACTTTAAGTCTGGAAAACAAGGCACCACCCAACAACGGGGAGGCAGACAGCAGCGCCATGGTAAGGGGAGACAGGCCAATCAAGTTGAGGATCGTTGTAATCAATCAGGTGAGGATGACACATTTGCTTTTACTAAAGAGGAACAGACATGTGCCATGTCAAATTACGCTGAGCCAGTGATCTCAGTGAAGATTGGTGGAATCAGCAGAGATGTGTTAATTGATTCAGGTTCTGCAAGTAACCTTATCAGTGAAGATACACTGCAGGAACTAAAGTAACAGGGGCTCAAGATTGAATTAAAACCTTGCACGAAGAGATTGTATGCTTATGGGGGTCGAGAGCTTGGAGTTGAAGGCCAGTTTCAGTCAGAAGTTTCCGTATCGAAAGCAAAGTTTTGGCAAATTTCATTATTGTTGAATCCGGGCGTTGTTTGCTGGGATATTCGACTGCCACAGATCTTGGAATCGTTCGCGTCGACCCCACGGGAACTCTCGGGACAGCAGACTGTAACGCTGTTGATGATACCTTTGTGGGAGAACTCAAAGCAAAATACTCCAGTGTGTTCAAGGGAATTGGAAAGCTTAAAGATTATCAGTTGAAGTTACACGATGATCCCAATGTAACTCCAGTCGTTCAGAAAATGCGACGAGTACCTTTTTCTGTAAAGGACAAAGTAACGGCCAAGGTTAATGAACTCCTTGACAAGGACATAATTGAGAAAGTCAAGGGGCCTACGGTGTGAGTAAGCCCAGTGGTTGTCGCTCCTAAACCGTCAGGGGACATAAGGTTATGTGTCGATATGCGGAGAGCCAACGTGGCCATTATCCGGGAAAGACTGCCCATACCAACCATAGATGAAGTCCTTGAAAGCCTTAATGGGAGTGGCATTTTCTCGAAGTTAGATTTAAGGTGGGGTTTTCACCAAATCGAGTTGGATCCTAAGTCAAGGGATATCACAGCTTTTGCCACGCATGATGGTATATTTCGCTACAAGCGTTTGAGTTTTGGTGTAAATGCCGCACCAGAGAAGTACCAGCATATCATCACCCAATCAATGGCAGGTCTAAAGGAGTGGCAAACATAGCAGATGAGGCTAACAAGTGTTCTCCAGAAGGTAATGGACCCATTAGATCCACAGCTACTTCTTCCCATGGCTGGTTGGGTAATGGTGCTGACTTCAATGGTGAGGATAGAACGTTCTTGGTAACCATCAGGCACCCGTAACACTCTGCACATCTTCTCTCCGCATCAAGATCCATAGCAGGCCACCAGACCCATTAGATCCACATTGCATTGTCATATTATTGTTCGCTGTTATTGCACAAGTGACATTGAAACGTTGTTTTATGAACTGAACTGCAAAGGCTATGTTTATGCCTAGTGTGACTTTTGTCTTGAACATTTGGATTTGAACTGAACTTTTACAATGTATAAACAAACTGGAAGTTTGTAATGTTTCTGTTTCTCGAGGTTAACTATCTAAGCGAAGAAAGAGAGGGAATGTAGTATATTAGGACAGCAAGTGGTACCTCGTCAAAAAATTGCCATTTCATGTCGAGGTATTCCGATTGGTAAAATCGCGAAATTGTGTGTTAAAAATCACAAGGACCCACAAGCGTACAACCCTTACTATTTTTACTGACGGGACGACTGCTCTTAAATCAACTCACCGAGGTTTTCATAATTTCCCTAAAAACATATTTCGCAGTTGTTTATAAACTTTGAATAAGGAGGACTCAAAAAAAAATATTAGGCTATCACCTTTCTGGACTGACGTTGGAGTTCGGCGCTGCACGAAAATTAAAACTAAAATTAAACTAAAATTAACTAAAAATTAATTAATTTAATTTTAACTAAAATTAAAACTAGCCGATAAGTCAGGCTCTATCAAGCAAAACAATAATTGGAATTCACACAAGCAAAATGACCGCGAGATAATTCAATTAAATAGCTCTGAAAACCCTTACTGAAGAACCTACTTTAAATACAGACAAAACAATTTATGTTCAGCTAACTAAATTCTGCTTATCAAAAATCGTTACCGCTAAAAGCTTTCTTACGTCGCTTTTAAAGTATCAGTGTACCCCAAATGACAACCTCGCGTTGCCGCTGCTTCACGATCACGTTTCATAAAACCCCCAATAAAGTATATATTTTCTGAAAGCTTAGTAATTGCAGATTCCGATTATTACTTGACATAACGCCAGAAATAAAACCCTTTTCTAAAATAGCGATCATTTTCCAAAAGTATGTAGTTTCACAAATTGAGTTCGTTTCCGGTGAGAATTTAAAAAGGATGAAAAATCGTGGTAAACGAACTGGAAACGTGTGCCTCATTCGTTGAAATATCAGTTTTGAGTTAATAAAGCAAAATCTACTTTGGGGCGTTTTTCCGGTTATGGAGATTAGATCTCAAAACGTGTGAAAAGTTATTACCTGTTGATCGATAAAGTGAGGGCTCGTCTTACTTAGACAATAGAGCTCACATATCGTCCTGCAAAGCAGTCTCAAATGCTGTTTCTGGCGGGAAATACCAACAAAGCTCTCTTTTCCTCCGCTGCACTCGCTGTTTTGGACGCACTGGATGCAATAACTTTACGATGCCGCAGGCCAAACCTAAGGGATCTAAAAAGCGCGATTGAGGAAGCAACGGGAATTTGAACGGCGAATCCGCAAAAGAAACTATGCTTTAGGAAATGAGAGTATCAGGGTAAGACCGCCTTTTACACCTACTATTAGTAGTTGTACTGTATACATTAGAACTACGATGAATCTTCTATAATGACGTGGCGCCGTAAAATGCTGAGATATATTTTGTGAAAACTGGGAGCCTCGAAGGCGAACTGCGCTCAAACGGAGCGGCTGCGACACAAAACTGTTTACAAAACATGACAGCGCGTATTTGGGAATATAGGACAAATGTAACTGGAACGGTTAGCAGTCGAATTGTTTTTCCGTGAGTATTTTGAAACAATTGAACCGTCCAGTTCTAGCAATTTATCTTGCTCAGAGTATGAGCCTTTATCACTAGCGGCGAGCGCTTCGGCCCATTCCTTATGAAATACTTTTTAGGTTTCGGTGCCTTCTTCGCACTTGAAAAAGGACACGATCTTTTGCGTTTCTTTTTTGAAGACATCTTCCACTACAAATAAATCGATTACGCGTGACAGACTAATCGCGCGATGCAAAGCAAAACATGCTACGCTTCTAGCAAGTGACTTTTAATGGAGGTTTAATTGATCATGACAACTTGCATCCTCGGAGACCCAGGGGCTACTAGCCGGGACGATGCGATATTTTCCGGTAAGGGATATTTTCGGCGCGAAAGTTTACTTCAAGCTCTTCAGGTCTTGAAGTAAACTTTCGCGCGAAAATATTGCTTCGTCCCGGCTGATAGCCCCTGGGTCTCCGAGGATGAACAACTTGTTGACAGTTTCCAATTAGAGATAATTTATTCAAAAAATCGTTTTTCTTTATAACTTTGTCGGGGAGAAACCTTTCTTCGCAGAACTTTTTGCAATTAAAAGAACTCAATGAGATGTACTTGGGAATATAAATAACTAAAATTTAGCAAAATTGTCGATTTTGGGGTACACTGAGAAAAAGATTGCTAAATGTATCCATAAAACCGGAGCTTTTGCACCGAGCTTTCTTGATCTTGTTTATTTTTTATTATTATTTACGTGGTGTATTTGGCTGCGGTTATCATGTTGATAGATAATACTTTCGAACAGAGAACGTCTGCAAGAAAAAGGTTAACTCACAATAATTATGCTTTGACTTTCTTACGTGCGCAACGCGTCGACTGCTAGTGGCTGATCGCGGGTCAGATCGATAGATCAGGGAACTAAAGTGTCGTCTAAAAGATCTCTTTAAAACACAAGTTTAGTAATGCCCAAGTGGCAGTCTTCAACGGTCAAATGACGGCAGAAGCGATAAAAAGCCTAAATAAAAAGAGAGCAATAACATATGGAAATACAGTTTGAAATATTTGGGAAAAAGAATACTGTATTGTAAATTCAATTTTACAACGAAAATGACCATCCATGCTCATTTACGACACCTGAAATTAATCTGTATGGTCCCATTTTACAAGTATTCGGACACGCGTCGACACCCCGTTCACTTTTTAGAGGTCGCGTGCCAAGGACGCTAAACTATCTAGTGTTCACTCAGCCTGAAAAATACGAAGGAGTATGAATAAAACTAAACCTACTTCGCTTCAAGTGTGTGTTTCCTTGTTTCTCGTGAGGTTCTAGGTCCATTTATGGTCATTTAGGTGGTTTTAGCTTCACTGTTTTGTCCTCTGTATAGCTTAAATATTCTTGGTTTTCACTCACGTGACCAACAGCGGTGTTTTCTCACCGAAACAAAGAAAAAATTCACATAAAAATAGAGTTCAATTCCCGGAGGTTAAATTTTGGGCTCCCACATGGCCGTCGTTTCTTTGTTTAGGGGCCCCAACATGGCCGCCGTGACGTCAGGTGAAAACCAAGAATAGATATCACAGAGGACGGTTTTGTGCAGAGCGGTTCAGTGGTGAAAATGGCCGCGCTTTCTATGCCATGGTTAACACTAACAAAATGAGGTATATAAGTTATTATAGAGTATTACAGAAGTTGTTACTCCTGAACTCGGCTCCAATTTCAAAAAAAAAAAAAAACGCCGACCTTTTTTTCCAATTTTAGCTTGAAAAAAATGAGCACGATTGATAACAAACCTAGGATGTGATAACTACTTTTGATTGAAAACTACTGAGCCAGTTTGAGATTATGATTGACTGATTGACTGATAATGTCGCTGAAACAGGCAGATCTTGCATTACGACGATAAGGCTTCGTTCGTACTACATGAATTTATGTATTTTAAAAGACTCTCTCAACACGACGCCTGGTTTTTTTTTTCTTTTCCTTTTTTTTTAGGGAGAGCAGGTGAAGGCGAGGTGCAATGCCAACACGTGCAAACCGAGGAGAGGGACGCTCACACCGCCACAAGTCGCCCCAACACGAAGCCATGTGTTAAGGGCGTGGAGTTTTTGGGATATTTCTCAGTCATGCGTTGTAACTCGGTACCTCTTATAAACTGATGTGACCGAGAGCTATCGAGCTTAGAGTAATTTTGTTGGTAAATAGTTTCACCATAGACCTACATGTACCCCTCCAGGCGATATTTCGAATAGCTAGAGCCGCGTTTAATCAACGGCTAAGGACATTCAACATTGCAGAAATACTTTTAGTGTTCACTGTTTGCACTGTAAGATCTTGCAAGGGAGAATGAAATTATCCTTTTTCCTCTGGGCTATCCGACAGAACCTACTAATTTTCACCAGCCATGTGAAAAGCAGTTTAGTCGTCAAAGTAAACGCGTTTTGAAGGCCATGTTGTGACTCTCTAATAATACTAACTTTATTCATTTGATAAAAATTTAATTCAAAAGTCACAGATGATAAAAGATACAATGAAGGTTAGAAAAGTTTACATAATAAGAGGCGGTAAGGCGACCTTGTGGCTAATTTATATCTAAAACGTACGCCAGGTGTTTAGCTGGCCGATTGAAATTTTCCCTCTTAAACGATAGAGCGGTTTTCAATTGAGGGTCGTAAAACCGAAACCAAAATCAATTACTTACCAATTAGACTACTCAGCTAATCTAAAACTGTAGTAAAACCAAACCCAAAGTAATTGTCTAATTACGTTCGACACTCAATTGAAAACCGCTCTATTACGTAATAAACCGCTAACATGATTACACTTGCCAAAAATAGTTAGTTGACATCCCAAGAGCTGACCATTTTAAAAGCACTTGGAGACGCGTTGACTTTTCAGGGGAATCGAGGCAAGGACATTACAGAAAAGTCAGAAATACTTAACGTGTTCACTGGTTATACTCAAGGTTACTCGATAAACTTTCTAGTGTGACTCTTTCCTAATACGAAGGTTAACGCTAACGAAATGAAGGATATAAGTTATATAAGTTATTGTAGAGTATTACATAAGTTATTAAATACAATAACTTATAAGAGAGGCGGATGTATCTCTGCTCCATTTTCAACTCTTGGTCTAAAAAAGACACTTATTAGACTGATTGATTAAAAACCCAGGATGTAATGCCTAGTTCAATTTAAATCTGCTAAGCCAAATTAGACTGGTTGAATGACTGATTAAGTCCAAGAAACAGGAAGATCTTATATACAGTCGTGAAAATAACCGCGCTTTTGATGTCATATATCAACTCTTTGTTAACCGAAGCAATGAAGGTTAAACCTAATGCTAACGGAAATGAAAATCAAGATAACAGTATCTTTACTTGATGATATGATGAATTATGTAATTCCGTATGAAAGTGACCTATTTTTTGAATTCGTCGTTAATTCTAACGATTCACTTAAAACCAAAATAACAAATGCAGAAATTAATAAACACGAACTTCAACTTAAATAAACCGATTATACAACAATACGAAAAACGGCAAAAAAATAGAAAGGAAAATACGAGATTACTTACAAGATCTGTACTGCACTCCGGAACTGACAACGACTGAATACAGCAGGAATACAGCTAGAAAACTATGACGTTTTAAAACAGAATTTTGAACCAGAAGAACAGACTTAACGAGGTTACGTGATAAACAATAGACGATTACCTAACACGACGTGAAAAAACTAATTTACATTTAAAACTGTTCGAAAAAGTACGCAAAAATTAGCTTATAACAACAAAGACAAAAACAAAAAAGAAAAGGCGACCAAAAACGGAAAAATTTAACTCTCGTGGCTACAAAAGTAATTCCATCAATGTTTGCATCATTACATTTGTTAGTCGATACCCCAAGGTGATTTTCATATCTCAAACTCATTAATTATTGATGTCGTTGTTACCCAACCAAAACGCCTCATTCTGGTAAAGTGGATGAGTTTAGAAACCCAATAAAAAAAAACGAGTTGAAAACCGCACGTGCTTGGAAACGATTTCAAACCCGTGTGCAAAATGTTTCTTAATCCGCATATTCATAGAGCAAGACCAACACATGAAGATGAACAACTTTATTTAATCACACAGAGTTACAATACACTTTAAAGCAAGCTTATTCGCTGCTGACATTGAATGTAAAGTCCCCAAAACAGAAAGAGCTATTCTTTTCTAAATTAAATTCTCCCTCATTTATTGTAACCTTGTCTTTTGGTTCGGTCTCAACCTTGCTTATACACTTCGGCCCTAAAATGGCACTTACATGGGAAACAACTTTCTCCTCCGGTTTTTATATTGGGTAGACTTTGGAATAGCGCTGGTCACACAAGTTTCCTCTTCTTCACCAGTTTAGGTCTAAATCTCGAAAACATTAAAACCAAATGTTTTCTCGCGTTTGGAAACCGGTGATGAGTTTAGGAGGTCTAAATCTGTACTCTGCCATCTGCATTGCGAAGCAACGTGCTCGCTCAGAAGTCACAAACAGTTAGGTAACAACGTGGCATTGAATGCAAATAAAATAATATCACAGACCAGCAGCAGCAAGTAGGTGACAGGTTCACGTTCCACGTCTCAAATAAAACATATTTAAATTCAGAAAACTTATTGTAATGATAATTTCTACAAATTTTCTTTGTTGAAGGAGTAATTTCAAAAACTTGTGCTTCGGGTTTCATCAGGTTTCCAAACGCTCGAAAACAATAAAACCAAATGTTTCCTCGCGTTTGGAAACCGGTGATGAAACCCGAAGCTCGAGTTTTTGAAATAGTACGTGGACAACGAAAACGTACGGCTTGGTATGATAGACATCAAAGGGTTGCTGTTTGTTACAATGAGTTGTTTTTTGTTACATTAGGGTTCCTGGCTTATAATTGATTCAATCTTGGGTGTGACATTCAGGTTTAAAGCAGCATCTTCAGTGCTGAGGTCTCATTCACCCTGGTGATTTGGAAGAGAGCAGATCGAGAACAACAAGAACTGTATTAGGCTAAAATCTTACTTGCGTCTACCATCATGGTAAGTGTTGCACGAGAAAAGGTTTTGTTTCCTTTTTGACTAATGAATTTACTCTACTGCTTATTTTGAACTGGTGACTGATGTCAGATTTATCCCAATCTCTTTCCGCAGAGTGTGATTAAACCAGAAATGAAGATCAAGCTGCGTATGGACGGTGCTGTAAACGGGCACAAGTTCGTGATTACAGGGGAAGGAAGTGGCCAGCCTTTCGAGTAAGTAAAAGTGTACAAATGTTTAATCATTGTGGTCAGTTTTACGGCACCCTTGCTTCGAGCATTGCTTAGTATTTTTGCTTCGTATTTTTTTCCCATTGAACAAGATATCTAATACCGAGAATACGTCTAAAGCCGTATTTTATTCAGGATATTGCAGCAGATACAGGGTTTATCTCTCTTTCCTTCGATTTTACGACCCTTGAGGTTACCGTACGCCTTCAGAGGTGTCTAAGTCCAAGCAATGTTGCGCGTCCAGTTTAAACTGTAGACACCTAAGCCCCTATTTCCAGTTAAAGCTCATAGAGCTGGTTATCAAACTATACCAAGAATTAAAATAAAAATTGAAATAAAAAGGAATTGTCGAATTTTTTACGACCTGTAAATGCGAGCGCGCAAATCACCTTTTGAAAGCTACAAGGCGAAGCGAATTTTGTTTTTCGTTTATTTAATTCGTTCCTCAGTTTCCGGACCCAAAGCGCCAAAGAACGTGTGTGCGATTTGCCATATTTAATTTCCGTGAAACGTTACAGAACATGTTCGAAATACGATGAAAAAAGCATGGACTGCCCGTAGTCAAGTTATGCTCTAGGTCCAAATTTGAGAGCAAACGAACAAATTCTCTTTGACTTCTAGCTCTTAAAAAGGACGCGAAAGGTTATTCGGACGCTCGCATTTAGACGTAGAGAAAAATTCGACAATTCATTTTATCCCCAATTTCTCGGTATACTGTGATAGCCAGTTCTATAAGCTTTACTTTGATATAGGGGTTTAAGTATCTACAGTTTCAACAGGACGCGCTACATCGTTTGGACGCGAGACACCTCTAAAGTTTCTCCAAAGGTAAACGAACGAAGAAGATAGGGAGAAAGTCTACATGAAGACTTTCAAAAATTAATTCTTATCCTTGCCTCGAAATCGAAACCTAAAATCTAGCTGCCTTTGCTCTATGTTACAAGGATTGTGGGGCTAAAAGGCTCCACTTGCTATGTATTTTAGTCTTAGCCATTCATTATTTACTTGAAAAAAAAAAAGAAAAAACTTTCATTACTTGGGTTTTTGTCAGATTGAAGACGTCCTCTGTGATGGGACCAGACTGTTAAGTGTCTATTTATTTAACCTTTCCATACCTAGTTTATCAAGTAATTCCCGCCTTGTTTCTGAGTCGCTTTCTTTTTCCCTGTTGCTCTTCCTTTGCCACATAGAAAAGTTGGTCGTCGCGTCATTTGCGTTAAAGTAAGCACTGTAAAAGTGCGCACTATTCAAAAGAGCGAGCAACCAATTAACTCAGTCAAAGGGAACTTACTGTAATGTTTGCGTATAGATAATAGAGCCAAATGGTAATGAAACCTGTCAAAGTTCTTTGTTTTATGTTTTTGATGGCTATTTTGGGGGTTGACCTCGCACAAAACCTGGCAATATACAAAAGGCGGTTATGTGTGCTCACAAAACTAACCAAGAGAAGCATTGCGATTGTAGTGTCATTTATACGCAATCAGTGAGCATTAAACGAAAGATGGGCAGGTTCAAGGACCTTCCAACATAAATCTTAGCAAGTTTTGTTTGTTTCTTTGATGTTTACCGACCTTTCTAACCATTTCCCTCCGTTCAAGTTTCTATAGTTTGGTGGTGTAAAAGAAAGCCACCAAATATCTACCAGGAAAACAATAATCATACGGTTCTGAAAGTTTGAGGTCAGACTGTCATAGTCAAAAGCAAATATTCGCTTGTTTAATAAGGGCTTTATATAGTAACAGAATGCTGTTGATGAGAATTTCAGAACTATTTTTCGATTGCCATTAATCAGCCAAAGTAGATAAGTGTATCTGGCGTCATTATCCAAGGACTTTGTCACAGAGAAAAAAAAAATCTGCACTGCATATGAACAGTTCCTTTTTTTGTTACGTTTTTCGTTTCTTGTTTGTGTTCTATGGGAAAACAGACTATGGATCTGACAGTCATAGACGGCGGACCTCTGCCTTTCGCTTTCGATATCTTGACAACAGCATTCGATTACGGCAACAGGGTATTCGCCAAATACCCAAAAGACATCCCAGACTATTTCAAGCAGTCGTTTCCTGAGGGGTTTTCTTGGGAACGAAGCATTACTTACGAAGACCGGGGCATTTGCATCGCCACAAACGACATAAAGTAAGATGTAGAGCTGATGGCTCTCGCTAAGAAGATTTATAGGAAATTCATAGGAACCTGCACAAAAAATTAATTCGTGATACTTCCGTCGGAGAATTGCCATGCCAAATTGTTATCCCAAGTCAGAGTATTCTGAAATTCTATCTACAAATCTTCGAAGCGATTGCGATTTATTTAGTTCAGCTTTGCATTCCCTGTGGAATGAGTATGCTTCATCAACTGATGTTTACAAGCTCGTGGAAACAGTCTTCCAGAGTTTAGGATCTGAAGAAGTTTGCACGATAAATATGCAATACATCTAAACAACTTATATGATAAAATCGCGAAGAAAAGGTCATTTCATTGACATACCACGGAAATTCTTCACTACTCCTCAATATCTACTCCTCTTCTCTTCAGTTCAAAACCGTCACCAATATTCTTGTTTGACGTCACTAGCCCCAGTCTCCGTTGCCTTCGGTGGTCTGCTTAGTAATCCCGACTTAAGAAATTCATTAAAAAAATCGCTGTTTTAACCAAAAACAAAACTGCTTGTGGCAATTTGTTCCATGCAATATAAGATTATCCCGCTAAAAATATATTTGGGGTTATATAAACTTTTAAGGCATTTTTCCAAAATGGTTCTCTCTGTGTATCATAAAAGGGAAGAAGAAAAAAATCGCAACTGCGGTAAATGACAAAGTGTTCCTTTTATCTTTGCATAGTAACACTGACTATCTTTTATTTCTTTTTTATCAGAATGAAGAAAGACGACGACAACTGTGATTGTTTTTCGATTTGATGGGGTGAACTTTCCTGCCAATAGTCCAGTTATGCAAAAGACCGTGAAATGGGAGCCATGCACTGAGGAAATGTACGTGCGCGATGGCGTGCTGAAGGGTGATCTCAACATGGCTCTGTTGCTTGAAGGAGGTGGCCATTACCGATGTGACTTGAAAACTACTTACAAGTAAGTTTTCCTGTTATTATGCGTTTAAGATATTCATGACTTACAATAAGGAGACATGAATAAGTTCATCAAGACATGAATAAGTTTTAGTGGTCACGGTGACCTTAGCTCCGAATTCTAGATTAGAGATGCCCCATGTGGGGATTGGTGTTGAACACTTATCACCCTGTATGACGCAATTTATAGTACAGCATTGTATTTCTCGTTTTGCATTTTCTTCCTGTATTGTATTAATCACGATGTATTAATAGCACAATATTGTATTTTTCATTTCGTTACGTAATCTCCCACACTGTAACCGTATTTAAACTTAGTTTTCGTCCTTTTTCTCTTGTAACTGATGAAGGTCTAAGACCGAAACGTTTTTCTATTAAATTTTTAACTTTTTAACTTTTTTTACCGTCAGAAGTTGTCCGTCCTTGCTTTATCAAACGTTTTTAAATTCATTTTTGCGGTGAGGCTTGGACTGTGAATCTTCATTGATCCTCCTGACGCAGTGGCATTCTTTGTTGGCTTGAGGGCATTTTATAACCGTTTATATATATATATATATATATATATACTGATATATACCTCATCTTTTGAAAACCAGGTCCGAACAGCCCAATAACAGCTGGTGCCTAATAGAGTCATGTAAGCAGTGCTTACCAAGTTCCGCACTCCGCACTTCATCTAGTGCAAAAAGGAAATGACACTAGAATCTCTGGGCCACCCGTGGATGAATTCAGGCTTAACTGTCATCATATCAGATAAAAGCTCTTTGCAAGCATAACTTAATGACAGCAAACTAAAGTGCCTTGAAATCTCCCCCTCCCCCCGGGGTCAGGTACCACTCCGCACATATCAGTACAAATTGATATATCAAAAAAATGTTCAAAAAAATATCGAATGTTTAGAGTTCGAGAGTGATCGTCGTCACTGTAAATTTTTCTAGAATAACAGAGATGAGAAACTTTTATTAATTTGCCTTGTTAAACTGAACTCTCGACTAAGTAAAACATATTACGGAATTTCGTTCCCCTGAGTAAGTTGCACTATAACAGTATTTACTTATTAAAATTACGTAAATCGATACAGCAGGGAATCACCCAGACCACAAGACTGAATAAAAACAATCTCGCTTCAGAACCTCTCAAAAGTTAAAGACAGCAAATAAATAGCATAATGGGCGCCCTTCTGGATATGAATATTTCATGAGAGACTTATGGATGAATACTTACCACTATAAACGTTTGTGTAGACTTCTGACCTCTCTCCATCTTTTGCTTACTGCTTACTTGTACGTTCGGTTACTCTGCGAAAAACTTGTTTTGTTCTTACTATCGAGCCTCTCAAGAGGTTCCTATTTGGTGTTTTCTGGGAGATGGAACGATAAAGCTAAAAAATCCGAACAAATTTATCTCCGGCCCACCCTGACTAACGTAAAGTTACTCGCCTTAGAAACCTCTATGCACTCAACAACCGCCATATTTTTTTTTCATCGATGTTGACACTTCGTAAAACATAATTCCTATTTTTCTTCTCCTAAAATGTGGAAAAATCTAATAATTCTTCCGGAGACGAGGAATATTATTCCTGTGAGCTACCAAATTTCGAGCTTAAGTTTTTTGCCGGGCCTCGAATTTAACCGAGCAGGAGTTGAATCAGCTGATTGAATAAAGGCACTCGGCACTCGGAAACGGACCCAAAAAACAAAAAACTGGTCTGCATCAAAAATGAATGCGTTCCCAGAGAGACTGCATAGCAACGAAAAAGAGTTTCTCTTGGAGTTACTACACCTCGACCAAATGGAACACGAACCGCGTGTTAACCACAAATTCCCGTGCTTTTGAATAAATTTAAGGCCCATGTGAAGTTTCTGTGGGAAAATATTCATTGGCACTAGTATGTAGCCTATCTTGCCATCAAGGAGCAGAGATGTCCTTCGTAAACGTCCGCAGGGTAATGCTTAAGCACAAAAGAGGGGCTAAATGTCCACTTCTAGTTAAATTTTTGTCTTCTTGTGTGGAGCAAAGCCCGGGTAACTTTGTGTCCACGGCCGAGATTTTCGAGGCCTACGAAAGCGCGGTTAGAGCGTGGACGGACAACGACAGTGTTAGCGGCCAAACAAAGTTTTTAATGAAGAGAAACAGTTTTAACAGAGTAAGTATTTTGCAGCGATCATTGCTTTAAAATTTGCTTCGTTTATAGGTCTGTGATTCTATGTTTCAAACAAGAGTGAAGAGAATGAAATAGATATTTTTTTCAACGAATGAATGAATGAATCACGTCAAAGATCAGAGTATTTAGCTATAGAAAGAAACTAATTGGGGACACTATTTGCACATTTAACGCTTTTTTTTTTACAGCAACTGAAAAACGCCATTTCGACTCATAATAAACTTGAGGGATGGCAAGTGAGGACAGACATGAGCAACCACGTTCGCGGATACCGAGGACTTAAACTCCGCCGCGCTCGTCGAAGTCGCCCAGGATATGAATTTGGTGGGCGTGACACCCAACAACGGGTTCAAAATTACATAGCCGCAAATCCTCCACCATTACCCCCGATAGAGGTGAGTTTTATTTTACCAACCAAAGCAAAATATTTTTCAAGGTTTTTTTTTTTTTCGGACAGCGATAGCTATTTATTACATGTACCATACAAACCAAGGAGGCAATACCATATATAATTTACTTGCGAATGATATGAGATCACTTTTCCAACATAATCCGAAGTATTCCGAAGATGAATAACAACCACTGGAAGGCTTCCGAATATCACGGGAGGCCATCCGATTTTTTTTCAACAAAGATTAGCCAAGTTTGCCTGAACTCAACCGAAAATTCAGAATATTTCCCAAGGTTACCGAGAAGCATCCAAAGAATATCGAAAGTCATAAAAGCTATTCCGAAGATTTCTAAACGAAGCTAAGGCTGTATACGAAGTTTCCCGAGTCAAACAAGGTTTTTAATGTTTTTACTAACATGTTTTGTCATCTTCCTGAATATTTATCCATTCTTTCATTTTACAGGTCCATGATGTTCCCAGTGACCCCAGAGGGGCAGGTCGCTGTGCGTTTGCAAACCGCGACATCGAGAGGGGTGAAATAGTAGTAGAATATCAAGGGGAGCATGTTTCCTTGGTAGAAGCAGCCACGCGCGAGGAGAAATACGCCAGGGAGGGCAAAATTTGCACCCTGATGGTCATTGAAAGTGGAGGCCGCCAAATTGCGTAAGTACCTTGTTTGACGTAAGATCTTCAAAAGGCGTTTCAGTAACAGAGCTATCTCAACAACCATCGCGACTCTTAGTATAATTAATGGTAACTTGAAAAATGAAACGAGTTTGATCAATTTGTCTATATGAGTCAAGACTAATTAAACCTATAGCCACGGCTGAAATACAAGTATACACGATTTAATAATGCGCATTATTTGTTTTATATTTTGTTTTTAGGATCGATCCCTACCAAGGCAACGAAGAAACCGGGCCGACTTGGGGGGCACTGATCAACCACTCTCGAAACCACGCAAATTTGAGACCCTTCGTAGCGTTAAAAAATTCAGGAAGACCGAGAGTGTTTTTGGTTGCCTTGCATGATATTCCCGAAACCGTAGAGTTCCTATGGAACTACAACAATACTGATTGGGAATGTCATGCAGACAGTCAAACTATTCCCTCTCAAGCCCGTTAAGGCCTGGATCAAGAATTTAAAGGGAAACAGCAGAACCTGAGTAGTCACGCGGGTTATGGTTATCCTGAATTGTTTTACTAAGCGACATGTATATTTTCTTCTAAAAACTAAATTGGAGTCCTTTCTTACATGTCGGTGAAATCGAATTGGCATAGATTTCCACTCTTGTTGGTCAATAACGCAGGTTTTTTTTTAATTATCTACCTTTGCTACGTTTAGAAGGGAGTGTACTTGATTTCGTATTAAAGAGTGGTGTTGCTTTTTGGGGGAAATAAGTGACCTTCGACCATCTCAAAACGAGGGATACGCTTATTCCAAAGGTTACAGGACCGAAATGGTTGACCTGCTTCTTTGTCAACCACCACCAAATCCTCAAATGTTGGGTACACTTGAAAATGTTGACGACGCTAAGTAGGCAGAACTGCTAAATTTTGTTCCACTAACATTTTCATGAATCAACTATTTGCTATGATCCAGACCTTAATGTGCTTGAACTCTAATTAACAATTACATCATGAGCTCGAGATTTCTACGAGTTGATAGTTGATGAGGCCGTAGGCCGAATCAAATATCGCCTCTTAGTCAAATCTACTAGCGTTCTATCACGAATGCCGTTCTCTGATTGGCTACGCTTCTCACTAGCTACGTTGTGATCGATAGATAATGAGTGGCGTAGTAGTGTGCCCTTGTTAACAAATTGACGGCCACTTCTTTCGAAGTGTCTGCGAGGAGGATTTCGATAAGAAATTTTTTGAAATCTCGAGCTCGTGATCTAATTGTTAAATAGAAATCGAGGGCGAGTAATCTAATTATTTTAGTAGATTTCTAACTGAAATTTCTTTCAAGTAACGGTTCTAAATATTTCTGGTCTTCGTGTTAAACTTCACGCTTTAGGGAATTCGTGCGGACTGAATTAATTGTCAGTTTGACATTTGCAGTTGTGTACGCGCGCTTATCAGTTTCTTTCAAACATTTCGACCTTTTTTAATTCAAGAAACCGCACGTAAATGCCCTCCTTTTAGTCTTCTCAGGAATTTTGTTTATCCATTTGTTTCTGAATGCTCTTTGAAAACTTCGTAGAATCGAGGAAACGTTGCAATGTTGTCGACCACACCAAGCTACTGCACACTAATGCATGATAGTGTGCAGTGGCTCAGCCAATCAGATTACAGCATTTTCATTAGTATAGTAGTAGAATTCTACTAAAGAATCTTAGGGTATGACTTGAACCAGAGTATTGGACTAATTTGTGACCCTTCTCTAGACCGTAATTTATAGGCGTGGTTCATGCCTTAATTTTCGTGAGTAAAAATTGTCCCCCTTCAAACAAAGTGTAACGTTATACACGTTTATATGGAAACGTTTCATTGCTTCTTACTAATTAGCAAGTGTACAAACGCATTTTCCGGATTCTGATGTAATGCCTCTCACCCTGAACTGCATCCCTTTCAATTTCTTACGAATTATTTAAATACTTAGCCACCTACTAATAGCAAAAACGAAGTTACTGTTATATAGTTGTATACTGTTATATATACTGTTTCATATAGATAATGGTGAACAGAGCGTTGTCAGGAAAAGAGTTAAACTAATTAGTAGATTTTTTTTTTTATTAGAATACACGTGATAATAAACCTTGCATTTGGCTTGACTCATTTTTTTTCTGACTGATCATGGCCTGCAGTGGGCCAGCTAAAACCACTAACCCAACATGAGTTATTCGTGAGCAAGAGTTATGTTTCTCTTGTCTCAAAACTTTTGACACAGAGGCAATCTCGTTCCCAAAGTCTTCGTTCCCCTCGACCAGCGGTCGGAAAACGAGAGCTCTGGAAGCAACCATTTTGAAATAACCGAATTCTGCCCATCCTTTTTTACTGCGCAGTCTGCATCTATGGCGCAGGCCTGAAATGGTTACTCCCAGAGCTCTCATTTTCCGATCGCTGGTCAAGGTTATGACCAAGACTCTGGGAACGAGATTGACACAGAGGCTAAAGACCTATCATTGTTTCTTATTTCGCCAGGTCCTATTTACTCGAAAGTGGAATCGAGTAGGTGAATTTCGCGAGTCTGAAAAATTATCCATTTGTTATAAAAAAAAGTCGTCAGTGTTTATAGCTAACTAGATATTATTGAAAATTTGAACAAATGGTAATCCGTATTAGCAAACGGGTACTCAGAATCGTAGTCAATCGCGAAAACCGCTCAAATCTAACCCAGCGAAAGGAAGAAACAGTACTGAAGGTGTCAACATTATAGATAAATAATAAATCCTTCTAAAAAAAATGGAATTCAATTGGAAATCATCTTCAATAACCAATAACCAAAAACGCAATTTTTTACCCGCCATTACCGTGAAAGCTTTTGTCACTTTAACTGAAGCCAGAGGACTTCACATTTGTGATATGCAATCCAATTGTGTTTGGTTTTGCTGGTAGTGTGTTAAAAGTTGAATTTAAAACTCACACTTTGGAATGATACTACTTTTCTTTGGATCTGAATTTCTAAGTTAGCTCCCTACGGACATTATATGACCAAGAAATTACTTCATTGTGATCAGCTAAGAGCAGGCTAATTTGTCGTTAATTCTTAATTAGCACTGCAGTACAAATCAACCCGCGGGCGTTCGCAATTTTCTCAGTCATATAATAAATAAGTAATTGTATGAGAGCGTGAGCAATTAAGGACTTACACTACTCCTGATATTGGAAAATTCTTTCAAATCGCACTCGCCTAAAGGCTTGTGCAATTTTGAGAGAATTTTCAAATATAAGGAGTAGTGTAAATCGTATGAATGCACTCGCATTCATACGATTACCTATACTAACTCTAACTTCATTCTTCTGGAGTAAATGTTTCAGTCGTCATCGTCATCAGTGTCTTGATCAGAGTTTGCTGGTAATGAGGTGTAGAAACGTTTTGCAGTTTCAGATAAATATTTCTGAGCTAGCTTTATACAGTCTTGCTTTACATCATCGCGAATGGGTTTCTTTCCTAGTCTCACTGGAACCAAATGTTCAGCCGCATTCAATTCCACGCCTTGCTTTTTCTTCAGGAACGAGACAATTCTCGGCTTTTCTTTCGTATCCATTGTAAACCTTATAAATGGGGTTTCCGGGTGCCAGCTTAGTTGTAAGTTCTCCTCCTGATCGGTTATTTCTCCAGAACCAAAATTGATAAACGCGATCTTCCTTACTTCGAATTTCTCGCGTTCAATGTCCTCGCTTCTAGCAACGTACTTCATTCTTAGAAAGCTTTTATAGTTCATAATCCAATCCAAATTCACCCAGTAACTTTTAACGTTATTTAAGCGGCTGTTTCGTAGTGTCGTTTCCCACTCCTGTGGAGTTTCAATTTTTTCTTTGGTGTTAAAGAATTGCTGAATACAGCCAAACCGCCTGTCACAAATTGAAAATGAGTGTCCCTCCAGTAGGAATTTAAGGTCCACTCTTAGAAACTCTCCCTTTCTAACAATATGGTCTAGGTAAAAAAATAAGTAGGATTCTTTAAACTGAGCCGGCGAGTTATCTGCCCACAGTATAAGGTGATGGAATTTACCGTATTTTTCCTGAAGGCTTTTCAGAAGATAGTTCAGCAGAGATATTACCTCGTTTGGACGGCTTCCTCCAATAGATTCATCATAGAAGAAACAATGAATGATGTCCTCGTTGGCACAATAGATCCCGAAAAGGTTAGTCCGTGGCTTCCTCGTGTAAAAGCCATCCTGAGAAGGAACTTTTGGTGACCGTAAGCACTTATGGTAATCCATTTGGAGAGTTAACACCCTCGGTAACATATTTCAGGCAGGATTTATTATTTATCTTGTTGACTTGTTCAGTTGGCCTTGCACACGACAATTCGCGTGCTACGCAAAACGCATAGCTGAAAGAGCCCGCACGCGACGTTGCGCACGTAATAACTTCGAGCATAAACTTTAGTAGCTTTAATCGACGGTAAGTCCGCTCGGTCGGATATAGAGATTAGCTCAACCATATACCCGACTTGTGTGCTTAGAGGACAAAGGGCAAAGCTATTTAGCGACGCTGGTTACGCCGCAAAATTGCAGAAAAATGCTTTGAAATCTTACTTTCATGTACTTTTGCATCAGACCAAATAAAGGAAGAGAGCAACAAAATTTTCTTTTTGATTTCTTTGGAGCAACTTTGAGAAACATTTATAGAAATTGGGGGAAACTTTTTGGGAAATCTTGAGTTTGCAAGACTGCATTCCGGAAAGTATACGGCATTTCTAAGAGCAAAATTGAAGTTTTGCTTAAAAAGATCGACCAAGACGGGTTGTTCATAGAACCAGACAAAAGGGGACAGAAGACTCCTCGGAAACTTCTACCCGAAGCGAGAGATGCTGTCATGGACTTCATATTATCTTACGAGGCTACAGAATTACACTATCGGAGAGCAAGAAGTGGGTGCAAGAAATATTTTGATTCTAACATTTCGATGCGCCAAATGTGGTCTGAATTCGTCCGTGAACACCCTAATTTAACGACAACCAGCTTAAAAAACAAAAATAGTGGACCTGTAATTAGTTTTTCAACTTTTAGAAATATATTTAATAGGGAACTGAAAGACTTTCTAAGTTTTAGAAAGTTTAGGGTTGATACTTGTCAAGAGTGTGACAAATATAAGAACAGGCTTGACAACCTACGATCGTTGAACAATCGATCTAGCAAGCAAGACGACGAAATTCGTGACCTGATAACTCGTCGGAGCCTGCACCTTCGAGAAAGCGAGGTCAGATTTGCGTCCTTGAGATAGATGTCACAGTTCTAGCTGAAAAAGTGTATTGAATGTAGTGAGATAGCTCGGATGAGGAGTTTATCGGAGTTCACAAAATAAACAGGAACAAAAAAAATGTAGATTGTTGTATTGTTAAGTTTTTTCCCAAAAATAACCAGAAACTGAAAATGTTTGAAATTTATTACAAAACCGATCGGATCTCGGTGAAAAATGGGTAGGGCTCTTTTTGACTGGCTATGTCGTATACGAGCACACTGACAAGACTCAACATCTGAAGACGTTGTCAGATGTGATACTGTCAAACAAACCGCAACTCTTTAAACAATGTGTGGCCATAAATTTACTTTGACTTTTATGCAGAATGCCCGGGGGGTAATGGGCCGGACGTCCATAAATTACTTACAAGTAATTAGTCAACAAGAATTGCAAGCTTGGTTAAGAGGGGATTTATTACGCAACTGAAAATGTTCAGAAAAATGCCACGATCACAAACTGGGGAGACATTGCAAACTTCAAACGCGCAATTCTGACCGGAAGCCGACTAGTCGCATACTCGCGCCTGATGTTAAACAAAACAGAAGGGAAAGAGAGTTGGAAACAAAATAAAAGGAGTGTCTCGTGTGATCAAAGCAAGTTCTTTCAGAAACGCCATTAACACTAACAAAAATCTTTAACAGTAATCGTGCGAGATCATCCTGGACACTGCCCGGTCCAATACTTAAAGAATATTGTGCCAGTAATGAAGCAATCTGATTGGCTGATTTGACTTCCTAGCCCTCTAAATTAACTTGGGGGTGAAATATAAACTAGCTATGTAACGCTTTCTCTTGGTATACATTGGAATATCCCACTTGTATTCACTTGGCATATATACCAAGAAAATACAAGTGACAATAGAGAAAGCGCTGCATAAGCGTTGCGTGGGAAAGGATACCCCTTATTCCCTCCCCGTTTACACCTGGTATGCAGGATACGAATGAATGAATGAATGCTTTATTTAACGTGGATATACGCTTAGCTTGAGAGCTAGTTTACAGGTGTTCCACCTAATAACTAATGAGAACCTAACAACTAAACAACGATAATATCACAATTCATCAGGTGAAAATCACAAATTAAATACTGATTAAAACTATTCAAAACTATTATTACAATATTACCGCCGCAGTCAAAATACTATTAAAACTAATGTCACAAATTTACTAATCCCCGAAATTTAGCGATCTAATTCTGTTAACTATTTCATTGGTGCCTACTTTAATTCTAATGTCATTTGATAGTTCATTCCATTTCTTGGCTCCAAAATATCTCAATGACTTGAGTCTATATATGGTAGTGTTAACTTTAGGTAAAGATAAAACATATTCTTGGCGCCGGAGATTGTACTTAAATGAGCGTAAATTAATAAGGTTCCTAATTGCCCGTGGTGCTTTGTTCGATATGCTATTATGTATTGTCAATAACAGGTCTTGAATTCTTCGAGATTCCATGGAGGGTAGTCTTATCCTGTCCAAGAGATGCTGATAGGATGCATGTTTATCATTATAGACATATCTCAACGCCCTTTCGTTGACTTTTTCGATTTTTGTAGTGTTTCTTTTCCCACAATGGTGCCAAACTTGGTGGCAGTAATAAAAATTAGGTAGTATGAACGAACGATATAACGATTCCTTGGTTTTAAGTGGTAAAATGTTTTTCAGTCTATTAAGGGCGTTTATTTGAGCACTCACTTAAGTAAGGCAAATACTCGATACAACATCGTCAAATTTTAGCTTACTGTCAAGTACAACCCCCAAGAGGTTAGTCGTTTCTGTGGTCCTAATATCAATATTCCCGATTTAAGGAGTAGCTGTTCTTCTGTTCTATATATATACATGGCTTATCGTTATAAGAATATTAAAAATACCAGTACAGCAGAAAAATGTTTTCAGTGACACTGCAGCAAAAGCAACAAAAAAGAAATACCATAATGTACAGAAAACAAAAATTAATTTTTATACCAAAAACATTCCAAAGCAAACAAAGTATGGTATTATTATCCAAAAAATTCTGGAAACACATTCATGTCTACAATAAGGAAAAGAATAGAAGAAATGTCAATAAAAACGACTAATAAATGGCTTATAGCACTAGCTAGCACAACGAAAAGGCCAAAAATACTCCAATACTTCTCATAAACACTACTATTAATCTACACTTAGCCAAGTCTTGCCATTATCTTAAATATTCCTCTTTTTTATTTATTCCTCTTTTTTAGTTATATCCCGTGCAACTTACACGAAGTCGTGGTTAGATGATATATATTTAGTGTGACTCACATGAAGTGTGTGATAATAAAACCATGTGCTTTTGGAGTGTTACACTGGCGACGAGGAGAAAAACAAGAGAGAATTATGACGGAACAAACAGCAGCAACAAGTGGAGCAGCACAAGCGATTCAAGTCGTCACAGAGACTAGAAACCTTCGAACACAGCCATTTATCATCCCCGACGAAGCGAACAGCGTCGGCAAAGCATGGGAAGAATGGCTGGAGGGAATTGAGCGAGAATTCCGATACTTCAGAATTACGAGGGCCGTCGATAAGAAGGATGCTATAATGATTTATGGTGGGAAAGAGATAGCTCGATTAGAAAAGAGCCTACCGGATCGAGAGGTGGAAGATGTGTACCTGAAGTTGCGTACTAAGCTGAATGATCACTTCACTCCAAAGAAGAATAAGCATCATGCGAGGTATTTATTTTTGAAAATGAGGCCACACATGGGTGAAACCACAAGTGCATACGCGGCAAGGCTGCGAGAGAAAGCGAAGGAATGTGAGTTTGGAGCTACATTCGACGAGAGAATTTTGGAGCACATAATTCAAACCATTGATAACAAGATGATTGAGAAAGCCATTAGCAAGACGTGGGATCTAACACGATTTCTGACCGAAGCAAGCCAGACGGAGGATATTGCGAGGCAAATGAAAGATATGGGAAGTGAGAATGTTTCCCGTGAGAATGTTTCTCGTGTGCATTCCGATTTGCAATACCCCAAACAACAAAGCAATGGATCCAACGAAACACAGCGGCTTGGGAAAAAGCACAAATGTCAATATTGTGGATTGTTTGGAGTCCATGAGAAAGGGAAAGATTGCCCTGCCTATGGTAAGAAATGCCATAAATGCCACAAATTGAACCATTTCTCCTCTGTATGCAAATCTGAGATTACTCGTAGCCACAAGTTCAGAAGACAGAAGCAAAGTAAAAGGAAAAGCAGTGGGAGAATTAAGAAGACAACTGAAGATGCAGAATCCACGAGCTCGGATGATGATTTTTTCGGCCAGGCAGTGCAACACTTAAAGTAGGCCAAGAAGATAAGAGTGATTGGCAAAAATGGTGATGATTATCGAACTGTTATGGTGAGATTAAATGACGTGGATGTCTTGATGGAAGCTGACAGTGGGGCGGATGTCAATATTATGGACGAACACCAGTTTAAGGCATTCAGCCACAGAACACATGACAAGCCAATCCTTGCAAACAGTAATGTCAAGTTGCGTACTCTCCAGCACAAACTCGAGGTCAAAGGAGAATTTCAAACTGTGATTCGTAATGAGACGTGTGGGAAACCCACCAAATTTGTTGTAGTGTCAGGAAGGATCCAATCACCTCCACTGATCAGCAAGGAAACACTAATAACATTAGGAATGTTGAAGATTCAACCAGATGGCAGCTTCGCTGAGCCCAATGATCTGGCCATATCTGTGGAGAGACATAATGCTGACACTGTTAAACAGGCAGAAGGTGAACAGGATATGAAAGATTTAATCACCAAGTATAGCCACTTATTTCAAGGTATTGGCAAGATAGAGGACAAGAAGAATGGTGGCGAGATCCTAAGCCGATTCCATATGAAACCCGGAGCAGTGCCGGTAGCACAGAAACCTAGGCAGGTACCATACTATCTTCAAGAGCCGCTGAAAAAGTGGTTGGACTTAGGCATTCAAGAAGACATCTTCGAGAAAGTACCTGACGATGAACCAGTTACCTGGTGCTCCCCTTTGGTGGTGCAACCAAAACCGAGGTTTGTAGGTTTGCGATTGGACCAGCTGGAGCCACACATGATCAGAGCGAGTGTTGACTTACGAGTTCCGAACCAGTACATGGAGAGGAGCCGGATCTCACAAGCACCAATAGTGGAAGATTTCATTCACAAGTTCCATGATTGCACTATCTGGACAAAATTGGATCTCCGACAGGGGTACCACCAGCTAGTACTAAACCCAGAATCGAGATCAGTCGCTACCTTCAGCACCCCCTGGGGTAATTTTAGACCTAAAAGGCTTGTATTTGGTGCAAAGGCATCACAAGATCTATTTGATGAGGCAATGTACAGAGTTTTTGGCGACATTCCCCAATGTCTTAACCAGAGGGATGACATCTTGATTGGAGCGAGCAATTGGAAGGAACACAATGAAACACTGGAGTCAGTATTTCAGAAAGCTGAAGATTATGGAATCACCTTCAACGAGCCTAAGTGTGAATTTGGCCAGAAACAAATCACCTTCTATGGTTACCAATTTGGCCAGGGTGATTTAAGACCTACACCGGAGAAGGTACGGGCCATCCATGAGTGCAAACGAAACCACTGAGAGAGCTTACTCACAAGGAGGCTAAGTTTCACTGGGGAAGAGAGGAAGATGATGCATTTAAAGAATTGAAAGCCAACATCTCCAGCAAGGATACAATGGCATTCTTCAACCCCAAGCTACCAATCATGGTGAGAGTCGAAGCTAGTTACAATGAAGGTTTATCAGCTGGCCTTTTTCAGCAATCTGCCAGGGGCTGGCAACCAGTGCATTTCATAAGTCGTATTCTGACTGATGTGGAAAAGAGGTATAGGCAGACAGAGAAGGATGCTTTATGTGTTAAATGGGCCAAGGATCGATTTTCTATCTACCTTCTTGGTGCACCCAGGTTTACGATTATTACTGCACACAAACCACTCCTGCCATTGTCTAATAAGCCAACGGCGAAGCTTCCCCCCCGGATCGAGAAATGGGTGATGGACATGCAGGATGTGGACTTTGAAATGAAATACGAGCCTGGTAAAGATGAGGCTGACCCTCTAGATTTCTTGTCAAGGCACCCATTACCAGTTGTTGGGAAACAATGACACTGAGAAGATTTTGAAGGCAAGCATTGAAACGGAGCATGCAGTGGTGCTAGACAGAGTTAGAGAAGAAACACATCGTGATAGAGCTTTGCAAAAACTGGGCCAAACTATCAGGAAAGGTAATTGGGAGACCAGCAAGAAGGATGCTGACCTGGCACCATTCTACCCGATTAAGGACGAAATTTACGAAGCACAAGGTCTGATATTCAGAATGGAAAGAATTGTTTTACCAATGGTGTTACAGCAGAAAGTCATCAGATCAGCCCACAAGCTGGGACATCTGGGAACCACCAAGACGAAACAGATGCTTAGGGCTAAGTATTGGTTCCCCGGCATGAATGCGATGATTGACCAAATGATAGGTCATTGTTTTGACTGTCAAGTTACTACCAAAGATCGCAGACAAGAACCTATCAAACCATCGGTGATCCCGAAGGAACCTTGGAAAGAGATTTCAATCGATTTCGGAGGACCTTACCCAGACGGTCATTACAACTTGGTAGCAATTGATCAAAGAACCCGATACCCGGAAGTAGAGGTGGTGTCCTCAACAGCAGTGAAGCCGACTAAAGAGAAGTTGAAGAAAATGTTTGCTCATCACGGTGTACCCAAACGAGTGCAGTCTGACAATGGTCCGCCATTTAATTCGAAAGAGTTTGCAACCTTTGCAAAAGAAGAGGGTTTTGATCATCATCGTGTGACACCAGAACACCCCCGAGCCAACGGCCAGGTGGAACGGTTTGTGCAAGTGTTAAACAAGACGGAACAAATCGCCCATCTCCAGGGAAAAACTGGACTTGACAGGAATATGGCTGTCTGTGATATGTTGATGGCATATAGGGACACACCTCACCCTGCCACTGGGGTTACTCCATACCAAGCTATGTCGAATAGGCCTATTAGGACCAAACTTGATCACACAGTACCAAGAGAAAGAAGTGAGCAGGATGAGCTGATCGATGAGAAAGACCGAGTATATAAAGAGGAGATGAGACGCGATGGCGTGAATATCAAAGAACACAACTTCTGCGTGGGAGACTATGTGCTACTTAGACAAAAGAAGGTGAATAAATGGTCGACCGCCTATGAGCCTATCTTCCTCACAGTTATCAGAATTAGTGGTTCGACGATCATGGCAAGGCGAGTTACAGATGGTCGTGAGATAACCCGAGATTCAAGCCAGTTTAAATTGGCTAATGCTATCATGCATGAGGAAGGTGCCAAAGGAGAAGATAGTGAGGATTGGAGAGAAACACTACTTATGAATTCTGGCACTCCAAGCACAGTCCAGTCCAGCAGTCCAGTCCAAGCCATCCCTGAACAAAGTGATTCTGCTGAAGAGACTGTTGCAAACCGATCATTAGGGCATGCCAACCAACAGTTGGAAGAGCTTCCTACAGTTCAGACAGAAGAAGGTTCTACTTCCAGCTCTCCTACTCCCAGAGTACAATCATCTAGGCCTAGACGGGAGCGACGTCGACCCGCTTATTTGACTGATTACGTCACGTGACATGTTTACATTAATTTTGATCGGACACCAGAAGCATTAGAATATGCAATTGAGTTGAACTGCAGTATTAATTAGATAAACTTTGATATTTTGTTATGAGCATACTAACCTACTAACCCACTAGTTTTAAACATTAATTAGTCACATTAAGTCTCAAGACTTTGGTTCTGATTGATTCAAAGACTCTGGAACATTGAATTGGATTTTGCCATCCTGTGTTATTATTTTATTGTATGTGGACTGTGTAGACAACTGCAAAAAAGGGGGAGATGTTATATCCCGTGCAACTTACACGAAGTCGTGGTTAGATGATATATATTTAGTGTGACTCACATGAAGTGTGTGATAATAAAACCATGTGCTTTTGGAGTGTTACAGCTAGCACAACGAAAAGGCCAAAAATACTCCAATACTTCTCATAAACACTGCTATTAATCTACACTTAGCCAAGTCTTGCCATTATCTTAAATATTCCTCTTTTTTAGTGAAAGGTCATATTTTACTATGCGAAACAGCCTTTCGGTAATAGATCAAGAGCTTATTACAAGCAATTTCTGCTCTAGCCACTGATACATTGACGATAATTATCTCTTGTGAAAATTCGCCGACTCTTTTCAGTGTGAAAGTCATGCCTCTGCAACCTATCATCATTCTGGGTTTGCCTCTTTCTTCACTAAGGTCATATTTTGCCGTGCAAAACAGCATCTCGGTAATCGATCGAGAGCTTATTACCAGCTGTTTCTGCTCTATCTTGTCAAAATTCACCGATTCTTTTCAGTGTAAACGTCATGCCTCTGCAACCTGTCATCAGTCTGGTTTTTCCTCTTTTTTCATTAAAAGGTCATATTTTAGCATGCGAAACAGCCTCTCGGTAATCGATCAAGAGCTTATTACAAGCAATTTCTGCTCTAGCCACTGATACATTGACGATATATACCTGATGTTTTGAAAACCAGGTCCGAACAGCCCAATAACAGCTGGTGCCTAATAGAGTCATGTAAGCAGTGCTTACCAAGTTCCGCACTCCGCACTTCATCTAGTGCAAAAAGGAAATGACACTAGAATCTCTGGGCCACCTGTGGATGAATTCAGGCTTAACTGTCATCATATCAGATAAAAGCTCTTTGCAAGCATAACTTAATGACAGCAAACTAAAGTGCCTTGAAATCTCCCCCTCCCCCCGGGGTCAGGTACCACTCCGCACATATCAGCCCCCCACTCACGACAATAATGGAACCTTCTGCCAAGGCAATAAACCCACTCAGCTTTGGGAAATTCCGTGCACTTTAAGGATTGTGTCACGTCGGACAGCTAAGTACATACCCAGCCGTCAGACTGACTTGAGACTATGGGCACAAGTTCAAGCCGACCCCCCCCCCGGATTAAGGGCCAGGGACCCCAAAGAGGTATCCACAATTAGCCACACTCCTGTAGATGTCTCCAGATTTTCCGGTAACGGAGCCCCCCCTGGAAAATAATGTCAGGGCTGTATCACCCATAAATGTAATAAAAACCATAAATGTAATACCAACCATAAATGTAATAAAAATTAACCATAAATGTAATACTAACCATAAATGTAATAACTTTTAACCACAAATGTAATAAAACCACTAACCATAAATGTAATAAAATTTGCCCATAAATGTAACAAACTGAACAACCATAAATGTAATATGGCTTAACCATAAATGTAATAAACTGGCTATGACTTCCAAATCAAGGGGCTACAAACTTGTCATTCTCTTTGTGCACTTCTTACTTCAGGACACGGGCCTCTTACATCAAGTTAGTATTTTAATTAACCCAGAGACCAAAACCGAAGAAGTTATAATTATGGTCTGCGAACATTAAGGAAGTACCCAAGTATGATTAGAAAGTCTATATACCAGAGCGTTTGAAGTGCTGGTGGTTGATGATATTCCATCCATTTGAAAGAGATTGAGGTTCTCTTAATTTACGCCCACTCTTGAGTGCCTCATTAATTCCTATATATACATTCTGGAATTCTGGAACGAAACGGACTTCATCCGGAAATCACACGACAGACGGATTTGTCCGGAATAACGTGTACTTTGATCTCTGGGCCCAGATTAAGAGTCCGTTGTCCGTATTATAGAGGTGTCACACACACTATGTCACTCTTTATAGCAAAACCTTACTGGACCTATACTTTGGGGTCTAAATTTCTTTAGTAAGTTTGGTCTCGTTAGGGTGTCTCGGGAAAAACCGCGATATTTCACGCCGTATGGGCCTCGTTTAGGACTGCACACAAAGAAATAGTATTTTTGTTTCTTTAAGGAGTCAGGCCTTTAGGGGTCTTATTGAAAATTTCAAGTCAATTTCACGAAGAATGAGAATGGCAAGTTTGTAGCCCCTTGATTTGGAAGTCACAGCCAGTTTATTACA